>NC_092521.1:160333604-160596104 GCF_037038585.1 Patagioenas fasciata | reverse complement strand
GGGGATGCATTTAAGCACTTACTGAATCAGTAAGAAAGACAATGTGAGGGGAGGGGACCTGCTCTTCTTACCTGTAGGATAAGAATTACCTTGCCCTGGGTAAATTCTTACCTGAATCCCAAACTAGCAGGTTGAATCCAAGTTTGAATTGATTTTCCAACTTTAAAGCATTCGTCATGGTGATGTCTTTTCTTTCTCAGAAGCACACATATTTCTGTTGCTAATTGTAGCCCCAATTATTCTCTCTTATCTCATGGGGGAATAAACCAGCAAAGCAGTTGACCTACTAGTACATACACCTGGGAGGACCTTTCCCGCACAGGGTCCCCTCTACTTTGGGATTTGGAGGGGACACTCGGGTCTCTGCAGACGTTAACTGCTCTCTGGGGATCTGTTCTTGCAGAACTCCAGCCAAGGGAGTTACGTTACGTACGTCAGTAGGTGCAGGATTTGTCCCATGTGAAGGACAACTGTCACTTTATTAAATAGTGACATCAATGATCATCTGCCTGGCAATAGCTGTGCCTTGGTTCACAGCTCTGCATTTAGAAATCGGAGCATCTTCTGATCGAAAAGACCACTTTTTATAATCTCATCCCACACGGTTTTGCATGCGGTAATACATCCCAGTGAGACTATTACACAAATAGCGTCTTAAAATCTTATCTCAGATCTTGCTCAAACATGAGATTTTTGTAATCATAAATGCTAAAAATACCACTCACATTTAAGAATGCTAACTGCAAGCTGGATTCAGGCTTGCCTGAAATTGCTGCAGTCCAGGAAAGCCATAGTTAATACATAACTCTCTTGATAAACAGTTCAGATGACAACATACCGATAATTATAGTCATATCTGATCATGTTGCCTGGGGAAAAAGGAAGGTGATACTGCAAACACAGGGGGGCCACATCCTAGCCTGTGTCTCCCAAACAATGCTCCAGAACCCCTTGGACCTCTCTGGGAATTACTGCCGACCGACGCTGGTCCTGCACAGGGATCTGCTGGAGATGCTGCGCCCTCACCTGCGCACCCCTAATTTTGTGATCTGTGCGGTACCCACTTGACACGACGCTGGCAAATTAGAGCAGCCTAAAAATGCAGGCAGGTAATAGAAGCAGGGTAGGCTTGAGCTCGCGTCTTCTGTCCCTGGGAGGTTTGCAGAGCTGGCAGATGGGAAGCCAAGTACTTACTTACGCCGTCGTCATTACTACCATGGTGTTGCTTGTGTGCCAGCTCCCCAGGGTGCAAGACAGCTACTGTGGCTGTGCAAGGGACAGAAAGGCCAGTGCATGACATGGTGGATGGAGAGAGACCACAGGGCTGAGGAGGTAGCAGGGTTTGTGTCCTACATAGAATCATAGAATGTCCTGTGTTGGAAGGGACCCACAAAGATCACTGAGTCCAACTCCTGTCCCTGCATATGACAAACCCACAGTTCACACCATGTGTCTGAGGGCATTCTCTAGTCACTTCCTGAACACTGCCAGGCTGCATCTTTGGGGTTCCTCTTGCCTGGTGTCACCCTCCTGCAGAGCTGCTACATGGACACCAGCCTGGGCCACCTCTTGGCTTGCCCACAGAGCTAATGCCATTTGAGATTTACCCAGCCCTGCAGGGTCTTCAGTTTGGTGATGTCTTTGCAATCCTAAGTATGAAGAACACCCACGATTGTTCCTGACTGTCCCCTTTTTCTCCAGGTTGAGCCCTTGCCCCCACCAAACAAAACCCCACCACACGTCTACTGGTTTAGGTGGATCGCTACCTCTAGCAACAAATGAGTGGTGTTACTCTGTATTTGCACTGCTAGCAGCGATACGAGGCTGTCTTCCTCCTTACATTTGTTCTAAATATTCGCTAGATTCCCAGGATGAATATTCCCAGAATTAATATTCCCAGGATGAATATTCTTATATTGTTTTGCAACATTTTTTCTGGCCGAGACAGCAGTGTTTCCTAGTGCGTAAATTTGCCTTTTTTAAGAATTTTTTTGCTATGCATAAACCTTAAGCTCTGTCAATAACTAATTGTTTCATGTGTCTCAGACAAAGTGCAATCAACAGAGAGGATGGTGGAGAAGTGTGAAATGCCAGAGCGACATTCTATGCTTAAATAAGCAAACTACACCCAAATCGAACAATGGTTTGAAAATGTTTCCATAATAAGGGTGCATAAATTACCCCCATTACTTGGAAAGCTCTTACTTGCGTCTAACCAGCCACATTTCTAGTATTCACGAGAGCTGATACACACCGATCATGATAGACATGCCTCTGTTACAGTAATTATAAAATGCTTTGTGAAAATATCATTGTGTCTACAGAGCTACTGAAGTTGTACGGTCTCCTTGGTATTTGTTTATTGCCTCTCTGAATTTAAAAAATATAATTAAAAAAAAAAGGAAGAGAAAACTACATTTGGAAAAAAAAAAAGATAGATCACTTTTTGATATGTATTCTCTGTGAGGGAAAAAGAAAATGTATTTCAGGTTGTGCCAATGCATGATAAGCACCAACTAGATAATGGAAGGGAGGATGATTCACTGGAAAAACATGGGCAATAAATCCTGATCGGATGAAAACCATCCAAGAAGGTACACCGATGATTTCCCATGTTTGATCTCTGTGATGTATGTGTATGTCCATAGGTGTGGGAAGGCTATGGGAGCAGGAGGACCCTCCTCTGACGAGGCCAAAGCCACCAGTGCTGGGTGACACTGTCAGTGCCACCCCCGACCTCACGCAGCCCCTACAGACCCCAGGGAGGGAGAGAATGTTGCTCCTGTCTCTTGCTCCCATCTTACAGCTTGAAAAGGAACTTCTAGTCAGTGCACAAGTATCTTTTTTATTTTGACGTTCTACAACTTGAAAAACAGCAACTTTTATTTTTCCTTTAAAGGGAAATCCTGATACAGTTCAACCAAAAATAGAGCCCTTATAATTATTTACTCCGAGACAATAAATCCCATCAGTTTAGAACTCTTTTTCCCCTCAAATGTTTTGTTTTAGTTGAATACATCTAGTGATTAAAAGCTATAAAAAATCAATTTAAAAGTCTTTTAGGATTACTGAAAATCTGGAAGACAAATGAAAAAGTAAACACAGCAATAAAAGAGATAGTATTTGCTTTTAATTTAATGGCTGAATTTATCATTACACCAAGGTAACATAAAGCATCTCACCTCCACATAATTTTGCACATGATTACAATTGCTGGATTCACTAAAAAGATTGTGTTAACTTTATTTTAAGGTCTTAAGTATAAGGTCTTAAGCATAAGTCTTAAGGTCTTAAATATAAGTATTTTCAAAATTAAAATCAGTCGACGTAAAGAAAAGACTTGAACAAACCTGAAATGCCTTAAAGAATTGTCCTTAATCTTTTTTTTTACACACAACAGAATAGGAAAATGTACTTGCATTTTATTCTAATATTATTTTTATTATAAAGATATATGTGGAGCAAGTTTGGAGAGAAATTAACCACAGACAGTGAAGTGCAAAGTATCAAAGAGTAAATATACCCATTTTTAACTAAATTGCCTCATTTTTACAAGCCAACAGGGTGTGAATGCATGAAAAGCATCACCTGTATTTCAAATTAACCATAGCAAGCCCTTCCACTTACCTGGAAAATCTGATCCATACGCTAAGATTTTGTATGTTAATTTATACCACAGAGTTCTTAACATCTGACATCGGCTGTAACGTTGCAAGTTGTGCTATGACTTTATTAAGGGATGATTTCCAAAGCCCTAAAGGATACTTATTATGTTGTAATATATATTTCTGAAGAGGATTAGGTCTTTGATGCTAAAACCTAGACGTTTTAAAAGCGTGTTTACTGAAATGAAAAAGATTACATACGTTCCTTTGTGTTGCACCAGGTAGAGCTTTTTCACCTTCGTTTCAACTGTATCACAAACCTCAGCGGTATCACGACCGAGAAATGCATTTAAAATCCCTCGGAGTTTCATTACCAGTGTGGGATATTCCAGGAAAGAACCTGAGGCTTGCGCTGAACCACAAACTGAATAGACATTTGGTAAAAACCTGGAAAAATAGGGAAAAGAAAGGACACATCTCTTCCTGCAATGTGTTAATGTTAATATCGGACCAAGCAGCAGCTGGATTTCAAGGACTGTGCCTGGTTTTGAATGCTAGAATTTAAAAATGATTGAAAAAGTTGGGAGAAGAGCAAGACTCATGAAAAAGTTTCGCAGACTTGACCTGTGAGAAAAGACAAAACTGGGTTTGTTTAATTTAGGAAAGAGAGGACGAGTAATGGTTTTCCAAGATGTAAAAGGTTGTTGCAGAGAAAAACACCATCAGTTGTTCTCCAGATCCACTGGGGGTAGAACAAGAAATAATCAGCTTAATTTGCAGAAAAAAAAAAAAAAGTAGGTTAGATATTAGCTAAAATGTCAAACTATAAAGAGAGTTAAGCACTGGGAGAGGTTATCTGGGAGTATTGTAAAAAATCTGGCACTGGAGGATTTTGAGGCTGGGTTAGAGGAGCAGGAGGATGCTTCTGGTGTCTTTCAGGGCTCAGCCAGCCCCAGCACTGCCCCTCCACCCCCACGGAAATCAGAGGATTTCACTCAATTGCACAATAGTCTGGTCAGGTTGGGATTTTCAGACCATGGCATCTTGTTGGAAATAACCTGTTTTTTCATCTTCAGCATCGGGAGAAAGACTTTTCTTTCGGCATTCTCCCCACACTTTTGACATTTCCTCTCTCAGATCACTCCTTATTTTAATATATACATATAGCTTGCAAATGGGAAAATGATAGATTACCTTAACTGAAAATAATTTACATTATGTGTAAAAGCAAAAAAGTCTTTTTTTTTTCCCTATCTGCAACCCCTGCCAGTATCACCTGCAATACATGTTCCTCAGAGCCCAGTAACCAAACCAAGCTTCCCTTTCCCTGTGGGATGGTTCATAAATGTCTCGGTCCTCAGCACTGAAGTCTGCTATATCCCCAAGGTCACTTCATCCTCTTTGACGATAAGATATTGGATATTGGTCAATACTGTCTTCCTCCTGTAGGCAAAATGCAACTTTTTGTTATTATGGTGAAACTTACTTGCTCAGAAGGGAACTTTCTCAGGGAGACATTTAAGATGGTGCCATGAGTTTCTGTAGGAGCTACGGAGCACTGAAAATCCTATTGCATCTGGGGTTCTGAAAGGAAAGCTTTTCTCTTTCTTGGGAATGCATTAAAAAATAAAGTAAACCACGCATGGACAACAGAAGTCTTTATTAATGTACACCACAAAGGCACTAAGTATTGTCATCAATAAAAGATTATAAGAAACCAAGAATGAGACTTTCACCTCCAGGCTTAGCCTGCCCCTGCAGACAGTACCTGCCATGCTCTTCCCTCTCTGCCATGGTCACCTGGATTTGCACTGAGGCGAGTGTCCTGCCACATGCATCCCCATCCTCCTTGCTTGTGGGGTAGAGCTGGGAGCTGATGGGGGAATTTCTTCTATAGGTTGGAACAATGAGCACCAGGCTTTGTGGGTGGCTGGAGCACGAGAGCAAGGTCACCACACGAGGGATGCTCCTAAGCCCCGTGGCTAGGGCAGTCACCTGGGAGAGAGGATCCTGGTCCTTGCGCTCAATCTGTATTTTATATTAAATCATCACTAGGTAAAATATGGAAAATCTAGAAGCAGCTTTCCCCCTTCACCAGTGGCCAAGCCCCTGGGTTTGGTGAGGCTCCTTTCTGGGGGATGCAGGGTGCTGACTGTGCGCTGAGCAGTGCAGGCTCGGCCTCTCACCCTGTATTGTAACCAGTTTTCCAGCTACAGGGACAAATGTCTTTGTCTTTACCAGGGCTGCTGGAAACCTGTACAAATTTCCAGCGTGTTTTAAATTTATGAGATGAAAAAAAAAAAGAGTGGGGGGTGTGAACAGAGCACATTTGCACAGTGGCTCAACTTGAGAAGAAGTGTGTAAATCTGCACTCTTTTCATCCAGCTCTGTTCTCTTCTCAAAGAAAATCCCCAGTGAAATACTATTCAGAAAAGAGTCACTTTCAAATACGGGAAATGACAGTGCTTTTAAAGTGGCATCTACATGCCCCAAATCCAGGGAAATCTTAAAGATACAGAATGGATCTGCTCTCAAGCGCTGATGCCATCATACCTTCAGACATAGAATAAAACTTGCTTGCCAGGATCTGTGTGCCACACAGACCCTGACTGTATCATCTCCATTAAACCGAACACTTCTTTCACACAGTAAAAATGGAGCATAGATCAGCAAGAACAGTTATACTGAAAAAAGCACTCATAGATGTTATTGGGAGCCAAGGATGCTGTGTTTAAGTGATGCTCTGTCAGCTCACAGCCACGTCATCTCAAGATACACAACACTCCCAGGTCCCTCACCAACGCAGGATACCTTATTTTTGTCTCTTTGCCCAATATTTGTAGCCTTAGATTATACTTTTCACCATTTCTGTTGACAAGATGAATCGAAGGATGATTCAGAATGCTAGGAAGATTCTGGAAAGGAACACCAACATTTGTCCCTTGTAGTAGAAAGTCTCTTTTCAAAACTGTGCCCCATTATATTATCTTGTTAATACCTGATATTACCAATATTTACAAAATTTTCTATACAAAATTTCCCCTCACTATAACAAAGAGCTCTTCTTCTGACCCTTTCTTACTTACTATTTCTTCCCAAAAAATTCATTTTTTTTAGAAATAAGGGAAAACAAGGCTTCTCTTCCTTGCAGAAAACCTTTTTGCAAACCTTTTTACAAACCTTTTTATCAACTCCCAAGCCTCTTCCATATACCTGGGCTCACTGGCGGCCTGGCTCCTCTTCATATCCTTCACCTTCTCCCTTCTTTCTCCTACTTCAACAAATACACATACATTCTGCCTGCCCACCCCCTTAGCCCTGTCACCAAAAAAAACCCAACAAAAAGGAAAATCAGAACAGGCACAAAAGCATCAATTTTCCAGGTTTTCAGTTAGGTTGGGTACTGGAGCTGCGAATGCTCTGCTCTCCCATCCCTCTATCCTCAACCTTCCTTGCTATTCCCTGAGCATCCCTCTACCTTGCTGTTTTCATGTGCCTTTTCCTTTCCCATTCCCATCCTTCTCTTTGACTTGGGGTTGCTCAGGACTTTCCACCCACCCCTCCCTGGTAGCTCATGGGCTGAACAGGCACATGGAGAAAGATTTGGCTGCACCAAGCTGCGTATTCTGTGACTCTGCTGAATCCTTCCCTGCCTGGGCGGGAGGCAGAGAGGGTGCTACATTGAAGGGGTGACCACCAAGCTATGACTGGCTTTCAGTCTCTCTTCCCTACACCCAGGGCATCTATCACCACCTGGCTCAACATCCCAAAGCAGAGGCTTCAGAGGAGCCAATGACATGAACCTCAGCTCCAGTGTTTGAATTTTCCTTGTTTCTTCTCTTTTCTGCTCCGGTTTCTCAACACACATCTCAAGCAGATCCTGCAGCCAAGTGGTCCTGCAGCCGCCTTGCTGCACGCCTGCTCCTTCACCTGACACTGCTGGCGCTGGGGCCCACGAACATACCAATTTTGTGTTGAAACCAAAGAGAACAGTGACAGACAGACCCAGCTTTGCCACCACCCGCTCCAGCTTGCAGGGATAAGTACCTCGCTGGCGTGGGCTCTGAGTCCGCATAACTCTGCCTTTGTTCATAACTCAATCCCGCCAGCCTCTGAACTATTTTTATTGCTCTCCTCTGAATAATTTTCAATCTGTCACTATCTTTCAGGTAATGTGGTGCCCATAATTAAATACTGCAGGCGCTACCGCACCAGAGCCATATGCAGACGGACTATTACCTTCTTGCGCTGTGATGTGATGTCTTCAGCCCCAAATCAAATTGGCCTTTTTTTGCTGCCATATCTCAAGGCAAACTCATGTCTAATTTACTCCACACTATCATCTCTAGATCTCTTGCAGCATTACTGCTTCTCAGGTTTTTATCGCTGATTGAATATCTGGGGTTTAGATTATTTTTCCACAAATGTAGTAACTTCTATTTTCTGTGTTGAATTTCATTTTATTCTCCACTCATTTTTCCCGCCTTTTCAGATTGCTTTACATTATTTTGCTCTCATCTTAGCGATTTCCAAATCCACTCAGCTTAGTTTAGTTCGCACATTACATCAGCAAACTGTTCACTACTTCTTTTAGTTCATTAAAACAGCTGGTAAATTAACTCCCCATTTGGCAAATCATTTCAGCACATGCTTAAAAACATTTGGAGTCGATAGGTCTCTGGTATGAGCTGAAGTGTCTCCTTACACCCTTGTTTGGTTGTAATAGGGAGAGTACCCTTCATGTTTGAAGTGCAGCAAGTATTTACTGTGGGGCTGTAGCAGGGAGGGACAGGGTAACATGGGGAAGAGGAAAGGATGTGCTGAATGTCACTGGTGAAGCAAACCCATCACAGGCTGCCAAGTGCATCCACATGTCCTCATCTGCGTGGCTGCGGCTTGTGTCGGGGTCTTGCCTTGTTGAGATGCCACCAGAGACTCCTCCAGATCAGCTCGTTGCCATTCCTCAGTTGTTTCTGCTGAGAGACGTTTGAAACCACGTCAATCTGAATTAATGCTGGGAATAAGATGCCGGGAGACAGCAGTGACTGTTTTATTAAAATCCAAGGACCCAACTGAGCAGTCCTGAATTGTGCTCACATGGATAATCCCACATATTTTGAGCATCAGACCTTAATTCGTGATTTTTCTATTTCTGTAAAAAGGAACTCGATGTTTGCTGTTCAAGATTTATTTTTTGTAAATCCACGCTGCTTATTTTCTCTGTTAACCATTAAGTGCCTGATCCCAGCAAATGGAAAGATGCCCTTTGACTCCCAGTGTCTTCAGATCCGGCCGTAAGGATTTACCTACTTGGAGAAAGATGTCTGGAATATCTACAGTAAAATGAAATTGGTCTAAACATCTGAAATACATTATTTTTGATAATTTTCTCTAAAGTAAAAGGCATTTGGTTCTGGAAAATTCCACTCAGAAGATATGGTGATTATTCTGAACCAAAATCATATTTATCTGGGGATATTGCCCACATCAAGAGGTGCTCCAGAGCAGCTATTTCTTAATCTCCCTCCTGTTCCCGCCCCCCCCCCCCTTTTTTTTTTCCAGAATGACTTATTTTGGCCAATTTCATGACAGAGACAAGCCATAACTGATATTTCTCTCATCATATTTATTCCTGTACCTGAATTGGTACAGCTGATCTGTTAACCTTTACTACAAAACAAGCAGGACCAGCTTTCTTCTGGCATCATTAACATTTTCTTCCTAATTTTCCTACAGCTCTTCAGCTTTTCATTAAGAAAATAAAAGAAATTGACAGTGGTTTAGGAAATTTGTTAGCTAATTCCCTTAATGGTGGAGAAATCCAGGTTAAGTAGTTTATATGTGATTGTATTTTATAGAATTAAAGTGAATTGCCCTATTTATTCTGCTTGTGCTTAAGAACTTCCAGGTCAGATCCTGTAGATATTTGGGTAAACAAGTTTGTTGTAGGACTACTTACGAAAAGCCAGTTTAAAGTATACATGTAAGAATGTTTTTGGAAAATAAGTTGATGAAGGTTGGCTGACGGCAAGCTGGTTCCTGATGGGGAAGTTTCCACCCACACGCTCAGGTGGGAGCAACACAAAGCCTGACCCGTCTGTCCACTCAGATGAACCCACACAAGCCTCGCGTTTGAGAAGCAAATACTCATAGTGAACAACTCAACACCAATGCACACTCCACCAAAAATAAATAAATAAATAAATAAATAAATAAATAAATAAATAATTACAAGGATATAAGGACATTTAATACTGGACATCTCAGAAACCTATACTACTCTCTCAGACAGCCTGTGACCAAAAAGCGGGAAAAAATTGAACTGATAATTTCCTATACATTTTCCATTGTTTTATACCTTCGCTTGCTCATCTGTTTTACCAAATTTTCCGACTTTCCTACAAAAATCACCTTGAATTCAGCAGTCCAGTCATTTTTGATTCACCCTTAATTTAATCTTCTTCTAATTAATTAATGGGCCTACTGTCTCTCCAGAATGTCTTTTCCCTTTGATATAGGTTTTAAAGCCCTTTTAAAGTTCTTTGGTTAGCTTTAAATTCTTTTTTTAAATTCTTTTTTTTTTTTTTCCCTCTTATCCTTATTATTTCCCCTATAATCCCTAACTGAATTTAAGTATGCTTGTTTGATTCCTTCCCTGCCCCCTCTTGCTTTCTAATTTTGACTACAGCTTTTTTTTTTTTTTAATTAAAAAAAATTAAAGCCTCAGATCTTTGCACAGTCCCTTATGAAGCCACATTGGCCGCTTCTTGTTCTCTCCGTTCTTCATTTTGAGAGGAGCAGGAGTCTCTTGCAGCTTAATTATGGTTTCTTGCAGGAGTCCCCCTGCTTCCCCTTGCGCTGGTGGCTGTACAGAATTCCTCCTTCTCCGCAGACTTTTGTTAAATACAGTATGCACGGTGCATACCAACCTTTTAGATCTACCAGATTTCTCCCCCGTTGATATATAAAAATACCTGACTATGGATTTACATCCAGGCAGGCTTTTTGCTGTTCCTCGCCTTATTTCTGGCATTAAATCCCCTTCCAGGAGGACCAGGGGATGCTGCTCCTTTTGTTAGCTTCAGCGCTTGATTTTTTGAACTGTTTTCCAGCAAACACAGCTACAAGGTAGCAATCAATCCATGGCCGGTGTTTTGGCATGTTTTACATATTTCACCTGAATATAGCTGAAACCAGGGCCAGATCCTGTGCAGGGGTAAATCCCTGCAGCCTTTTACTCCCTTAGACCTGCTTTCTGCAGGCAGCGGATGCGGCTCAAAGTTCCTCAAGACACTTGGGAGAGGTTTCAAAGCCCTTTAATTTTCCTGATAATATTGGTACTCCTGGGTGCCAGTTTCCTGGCAGCTTGATTTTTTTTTTTTTCTATATATATATATAAACTGGCAAATGTTGATAGCTTGAGTTTCTGGAATCAACTCTCAGTACTCATGAAGCTATTTTAATTAGAATGGGAGGGCTCTGTTAACTAAAAGTGGGAGAAATATTGAGACGAGGATGCCCTGAATTGTGCTCAGCCTAGCGAGCATCTTGTAACTCTTTGCGAATGCTGAAATAAGAAATTTTAAATACAGTCAGGAGGGGTTTAATTTTTTCCTTTTTAAAAATTTTTTTATATACTTTTTTCTCTTTTCCCCCTCCTTTTTTTTTTTTTTCCCCATCATCTACTATTACCGCACAAAATCTTTTGTTCTCCCATCTGTAAAATACCACATTCCCAGCCACCCTTTTCACGACACGCATTGAAACCCAGCAGGTTGATAATATCTTCCCCCAGTCCTAAGCCCACATCGGATGCCTTACAGTCCTGTCATATTTGTTTACATCCGCTTGCTTTTCAGTTCCTCGCTCTTTTTCTCCACAGACCCTCCGCTTCCCGCTTTCCTTTGAGCTGCCGTTCATGCCAGCAGACTCCGGCCGGTTAATCGTTCATCCGGGACAGGCGAGGGTGAGCCGGGCTCAGACGCGTTTCCTCTTGTCGTGACAATTGTTCGGACCGTTCATCACTTCATGCTCGGGTGAGTTTTTCTCCCTCCGCTGCCCGCACCGCCGGGGCACGGACACAGCCCGACACCACGCTGCCTCGGCTTCCCTTCGGTGAGACTTGTGCTCTGCCTTTGCAGCAAATTTTTGGCCTTTTTCTTTCTTTTCCTCTTCCATCCTCCACCAGAGCAGGGGTTTTATCCCAGAGTCAGCGCTGCCCCAATATTGACTTCCAGTCCTTCTGGAATTTGGTTTATTTCATTCAATGTTGGCACCATATGGCAACTATGGCAACTGAATATATAACCCTATTCAGTTTCTGACTCCAGTCTGGCCTATTAAAGGGCTCCATACCCCAGTCTGGAGAAAAATAAAGTTATTCCTACAGGACATAGTAATAGAGAAGTTAAAATAACAGTATCTGCCTTAAGGTTTCCCTTTTCTGATATGACAAACAGAAAAAAAAAAAGGTAAATATATTTGTCAAGGTTTCACACAGGGAAAACATATAATATATGACATTGGAAGCATAACAGGTTAGTTTGAATTAATAGTCCAATTATAGGATATATAAAATCACAGTATGTTGAAGTGCCATCAGCAACATATTTGTGTTTATTTTTGTTTCATTGTATTTGCAAAGAAAGCTAGGATCCCCTGCTCCACTAAAAATCATCTGCTTTATTAGCACTTGGCTAATAAGGGGTAGAAATGCATGTCTGAGGGAAATATTTAAAAGCATCCTGGTGACTTAGGGACATGTGTCAGTTGGGACTCATCCTTTATTTAGACCTTTTCAGAAGTTGCAACCGGAGTGCGCACTTGCTCACATGAGTAGTGTTACTTACATGCTCCCTTTGAATGCAAGTTAAGGTTACTCATGTGTATATCTCTCTTCAGGACTGGGCCCTACGGCTGTTTCTTCCTCATGAAAAAGATACTGAGGGAACTAATTTTTCTGATGATTAATCTCAAACACTGCACCTGCAGTGCCTGTTTTCACTTAATGAGAAGAGATTGACTTATCTAGCTATCTTTCTGTCTGTCTCATTATCCATCTCCCGTAGCATCTCAGGACCTCAAAAAATGATGACAAACTTATCTTTCCAACAGCCCTACGAGGCAAGGCGGTATTATCTCCACTTGCCAGATGGGGAGATCAAGGTAGGAAGCAGCAAAGTGATATGCCTGAGGTCATGTAAGAACTTGGTGGCAGAGCCAGGCATTGCAAAAAGCTTTCTGGACTCCTACGCCCATACCATAATCCCAGTGCCACCCGGATTGCTTTTCAGATCCTCTGGAGAAGATTAGTGAATTCTGCTGCTCAAATCCCAGCTCCTGTTTGTGGAGAAGCAAAACCTCACTCTAGTCCAGCATGACTGATTTCCCACACTGCTACCTGAGCAAAGAGCTGTAAAACACACACCCCCTGGCAAGGGAGCTGCATGGGGGCTGGAAGAAAGGAGCAGCTTCTCTTATTCTTTAAGAATAAGAAAAATATCACTGTCAGAGCTAGCATAAAAAGTAGACATCTCTTGAGGTTCCCCCCGTGATCCCCTGCAGTGCAGAGCTCTAGTTAGGCAGAAGCAGCAAGGGGAAGGCTTTCTCTAAGGACATGAAATCCCACCCATCTTGCAAGGTGAACCTACAAGAGAGAAGCTCCAGGGTGAGGGACACCTACTCCAACCTGTGGCCTTCTGAATGACCAAGGGAACCTGGGTTTCTTGCCTGACTCCAAACCACAGACTGAACCCAGCCTCCCCACAGCACATGTGGGTGGCCGGGACACCAGGTATCCCTGGTGCCTCCTGTGCTGCTCCTCCAGCCCCGAACTGCTGGGGTGCAGCTCTGACCTTCTCTGGACATGACCTGGCTTTGCAATGACCCCACCAGGAGCATGCCATGGGAAACTGTCAGGCATTCAAAGTTAGTGGAGGAGACATTTTTGTGGATATTGGATACAAACCAGATACAGCCCAGGACAGAGCCACCAGCCTGCCTACAGAGCTGTTGCCCAGACAAAGGCAGGTGACAGCAGAGCTCAGGTCTGTCAGGCGACACCACTGCAACTGCAGGCTTGCCAGGCTGAAATCTTACAGCAAATGGGTAAATAGTATTAATAAAATACCCAAAGCACCAGCTTTCATTAATGTTTATGCTGTCTTGGTGTGCAGTAGCACCTCCTACATCCAGCAGCAGGAGGACCATGCTGCGGTGGCCAGCAGTTGATGGAGGTGACACCATGGCAGTCCAGGTGCCTGGGCATGACCTAGCTGGGTGCCAGTGTGGCTGCTGAGGATGGCAGAGCCCACAGCAAAGTCAGCTTCGTCCTCTTGCTCCAGCTTCAGACAGGTCCCAGGGGCTGTCCCCGCTGAAGCCGTTCCAGGGCACACTGGAGGAGGAACTGGCTCACCGCAGGTTAACTTTTCCAGACACGTCAGCTCCATTGCTTTCAACAAGACTACAAGCACAGAGAATATAACCTTCCTTTTTTCTTAATGTGTATCTTAATGCGCAGTCGATGGGGCTAGTTATCTTGTCAGGGGCCTGGAGCGAGCAGGGGGCTGATAGGCAACAGCAGCCGGCTATAGTTCTTCGCATGCCGCTTTGTAGTGTGCACCCAAGTATTACAAGCCTGGGTCCAATACAAATAAATAATTAAGTGCATTTCCCAGGGCAAGAAAATGAAGACTTGGAGCTGTGGCAAGAATGAATAAGTACGAGACCTCTAGACCTGCAGTGCATGCACGCAGCATGTGACTGAAAGTGGGTTTCATGCAGCCATCACATCAAAAGACTCCAGAAACCTGCTGTGCTGGGTGTCACCGAGAGGAGAAGCTTTGGCCCTTCCAGCCTTGCCGGAGGAGGGGACACACCATGCCAGGTAGGGCCTATAACACCCGCCCTGGGACTTGGAGATTTGAGCACCCCTGGGAGACTTTTCTGTGCTTCAGATGACGCCATGAATTTGAGCATGTCAATCTTCAAGTGAAGAGGAAGATAGAGGCTTTTGTCTCCCGCAGCCTTGCAGGTGGAGGGTGGGCAGCACATGAACACCCAGGCAGGACCACAAGGTTTTCTTGCATCCACAGCACCCAAGGGAGAAGCGAGTTGTCCCCTGCATCCCTGTGGGTCTCCTGGTCTCCCTCCTCCCATCTCCTTCCCCAGGCCACCCATTCATCCTGCTCTACTCCCAGCAGGACTCAGGGCAGCCTTATTTCCTCAGAAACATTGGCACAAGTCTTAAGAAAGGAAGGAGCTCTAATCCTTGGCACTGAAGATCCTCCCATCATGTAGTCTACTGTGCTGGGGGTGCCTGATGCCCGGGACCACTGTTTGGCACACGGGGCTCTCAGTAGATGCACTGGAAAATGGGTCAGCATAAAAGCCATTCTTTTCCAGAGCATGCCTGAAATACTTCCTAAATGTATCTCCAGGATGTAAAACAGAGCAGCATGGCTGAGACATGCATAGGAAGAAGGCTCTATGCACACCTTTGTGCTCAGCTCGCTGTTATAGAGGGAAAGGGCCAAAAGTAGGCTTTCTAAATATTCACCCGTTTCCCCAGCCAGGCTTTTTGGTGCCAGCTGAGGTTTCTCCATTTTGGAGAATGTCACTTTTGGAGCAAGGTCTGCACTGCATGGCAGTTTGATGCAGCAAGAAATGCTCCTGAGGTACCGCATGAGCCAGGACTGAGCACTGCTTGGGTCTGCACGTTTACCATCACCTCCATTATGCAGTTTGCATTTTGGCCTATCCTTTTCTAATAAACCTCAGTTTTCCCTCTTCTCTCCCTGTAGATTGGTTTAAACTTTATCTAATGTCCTCTGAGGATCTTGATTTCTTTTGAATTTTGTAAATATATTTCTCACATTTTGGGGAAAAAAGAAGTACAGCCCAGTATTCCCTGCATTCCTCAGCAGATGCTACACTGCCATCTGCACTATCATCATGTTTTTTCGGGGGGAGGGAAAACAAATATTTTCTTAGTTTTTAACAGCTTTGCTACTGGTGGTTGTTTTTATGGGAAAAAAATCCTCAAAAAAAGTCATTGTTGACCAAAAAAAACCCCAACAGTACTTAGTTTCCCCTGGTACACCTATAGCTCCTCTCTGCTGGCGTGCTCAACTGGTGCGGGTTTCTCCTTTCCAGTTCCTGGTACCCCTCGTGTCCCATGTAGCCCTACTCTAACCCCCAGCTCCACACCAGACCTTTTCTCTCTCTTTTCTTTATTCTTCACATATTTTCTCACTCCTGCTTGACTCTGTCCCATCCCCTTCCTTTTCTTCTACAGCCTGGCTCATCCCTAGACTCATTGCTTCTCCCTGGGGTTTCAGGGCCTTCCCTAGAAGAGACACAAAAACTCAGCAGGACACAACTGACTTGGAGGGGGCAGTGACACAGAGTCTCAATTTCTGGAAAGGGTGGGGAACGGGTTTGAGCCCTTCAGGCATTTGTGAATCTTGTAGTACTTGTTACCGAACAGGCTATTTAGTGTAAGACAGTGTCCCAGCTCTGCCTTAGTTATTTCTCTGTTCTTTGCATTAGCTCAGAAGCCTTCACATTGTGAGGAACACTCATTTGCTTCAAGGATTACACTTTAATAACTTCAAAATTGTCCTTCCTATCATTACCTGGAGGAGATTTCTTGGAGGTAGCTGTCTCCAAAAGAAGTAAGTCAGCAAGCTGTCAGTGAAACAGCTACTGCAAAGGAGCTCTCTGTCCTCTTGCCATGACACATGGAGAACATCGTGCAGAAGTATGGCTGAGACTGCAGGTTTGCTAGACCAGAGAGGTGTCTGCCTTGGGATGAAGATGGGGATCCTCCCTGTGATACAGGCAGGATTAGAAACTGGAAGATACTCACAGTGTGATACACACAGAAGATCTTTGCTCTTCACTCTCTCCCACATGGGCTCATCCATGCCACAAACTATGGAAGACTTGGAATGAATGAATCCAAGCCACTCTTTGCACCATCAGCTGCACAAAAGAGAGGTGGGTCTTTGCCAGTCAGTCCTATCCTTCAGTTTATGTAAGTTTTGACCAGTAAAAATTGCTGTTTCTGGTGAGTTAACTACCCAAAGAGGCTAGTACCTTGTTTAAAATAATGGTTTGTTCCTGCTCATCTCCAGGAGTGAGGAAACTGCACCAGAGGAAACTCACCCAGACAGAGTCAAAGAGCAGCGAAACTTGACTCTTCAGGTTAAAAGTGAGGCTGACAGCCTTTCCCAAATCCACACATCCAAACAAGTTCTTTTCATGGAGGGATAAGAAAACACTTGGCTGGAGCATCTGTATTAAATACTCCCAAATATGTGTCCTCCTGACAATAGGGCAAGTGAAAGATCAAATAGTGGGAAGCTGATGTGGTTAAATGCAAGTAAGAAATTGTCCTATTTACAAATTTTTGGTATGAATATGAAGTTCTTTCTCCTGTCAGAATACCAAATGAGATTGTATCAACCAGTAAGATGGGATCTCACAGATCTGATATCTGTTTTATGCACTAATAAGTAGTCGATATCTATACACAGCATGAGATATATTTCCTTCAAAAGTTAATATCAGTTTCTGGAACTATTGTATTCAAACCCTGAGAAAGTAATAAAGAATGAGTAGATAGAAATTAGCCCTACCTAAATATAGTAGGAAAGTGGCACAGCAATTTAACATGTCCACCAACATTGATTCCAGTCTAGGCTCCAGGTAAGAGGATGCAGAAGCCAGTGTGGTGCTTCCATTGCCAGATAACTGTGTCTGACACCATCAAGCCTTTAGTGAACACAACTTTTCTTTGTGGAAGGATCCTTATCTCCTGAAGCTGGAAATGTGTCTTGGACCAAGCTGCTTCTGCTCTGAATGATTTTGGGTTTGCCACAGAAGCAGCAGAAGAGTTGCCTGTTGAGATGGAGATTATGACACCAGGTATCACCGGCACAAAATCCAGAACTAAAGTTTAGAAATCCCACCTTTATTGATTTCTGTGAGATCTCAAGAAAGGACTTCCATTCAGAAGGATGGTGTCCATCAGGAAGCTCGGAACCCTCATATCCTGGGGTAGAGCAGGAGGGACTTTGTGTTTTACTTCACAAAAGCAAGTTTATTTCAGATCTTTCTACTATGTAGGAGAAAGAAGTAAGAAAACACATTAAAAAAAAGGGAAAGCATGACCTGTGTATTCTAAGCATAACTTATTCATCCTCCAAGATATAATCCTGAACAAGAGCTGTTAGAGATTGGACCTGGCACTGAGAAGACTGTTCCTAGATCTGTGCACTGGTAGACAGAAAGATATTCATGTTGATATGGACAATGTCCAGGAAGTGCCAGTTAAAAATTCTGATGGTTGGTTCATAACTTGAACAAGAAAGGCTCCAAATATTAGATGAGTTGCCTTGAATTGGTAATAAAGTTCTATACAGAGAATTCAGCTCTTTTTATGTTTCTATACAACCTAGATTTTCCAGAAATCACCCATTCTTAAAAGGTCTAAGATAATTCCCATTTTCTGTCTAAAGCATTTTAGAAGTGCCTTCAGTGGTAGAAAACCATGAAAGACTGTCAAAGTAGAGGAGCTTGGATTATTTGAGGTGTGTTTTAAATAAAGTCTGTGCATCCCAGTGAGACTAATATATTTCCTATATTCAGACTTATGGAAGTCAAACTTAAAGCATGGCAAATAGTAAAGCTCTTGTGGAAAAAACTGTTGTAGTCAGAAATCTTATTTGGACAGTAATTCAATGAGAAAAACTCTTTTTTGTAACCATATTGAGATGTTGGGTCCACTTTACTTTCAGAAGCATCAAGAGTAAGTTCAGTCAAATCCCTGAAATTTTCATGGTATAAAGTAAGTCTCAGCAAGAAGATAATTTGGCAGTTACAGTATTTAGGAGAGTGATATGCATGTCACAAAATATGCATCCTTTCCCTGCAGTGTCCATGGAAGTGGAAGAGAGTATACACTACCTGAAAGATGTTTTAGATACCTCCTGGGGATGTCCTTGTAAAAATTATGCAAACAGGAACTTCCATAGAAACCTATGGGTTATACACAGAGTCCAAAAAGCTTGAAAGAATTCCTTCAAATGGAAACTCAGCATGAGGATTTAAACAGCATCTCAGAATAACTCTGGTGTGTCTGGATCGCATTGCTGTATGCAATGCTCTAGCTACACACACAAGTTACACCCCAGGTACCACCAAACTTTAGGTAGATGCTCTTCCTTATTCATCCAGCAGCAGGACATATCTTCCATGAGGTCATACAGCCCCTCCTCATAGCTTGTGACAACTGGAAGTGTCTGGAAAACAATTCCTCCGGTGTGTTTCATGTGCTTAGAAGTCATTCTTCCTCATTTTTGTACAGCCAAGATCTTGACCTCTGTGGAGCAGGTAACAGTATTGTCCATGCAGACACCAGCTTAGTGCTGGGAGCCCTGCTAAGGAAATGTAACCTACCTGACTCCTGAATACAGCCATGAAAAATCAGCTTCCTAATAAGCGAAAGTAATATTTTATTAAAATCAGTTGTCCTATAGAACTAAATCACATAGTTGTGAAGTATAAAGGAGGCTTTCAAACTGACTTATCTTGAACTGTGGCAGCTTAAGTCTTGTTGCCATTGCTGAAGGTGATCAGGAAATAATTTTAAGGGCTCAAAGGTTAAGAAACTGTGTTTTCATCTGGGCACAAAGGTGAAATATCAGGTGGTTGATCTCAGTTATTTGTGTTTTGTCATTTTATCATCATCTTCAAATGAATCAATTAATCCAATTTCATGAAAACAGGGCATTCTTCGATGTATTCAGGGTTGTTTACAGGCTTTTCGGGAAAGATGGAAGATCATTCCTGAAGAGTAATATTTCAGGAAGCCCGTGAAATTAGACAGCCCATGATGTTAAGTTTCGTACCTACATGTAATATGAAATGTGAGCTCTGGCTTTACTACTCAAAGACGATACATAGATAAAATAAGCAGTTTGGACTGAAGGATGCAGGAAGAGAAAAAGGAAAAAAGATGAAAAGCAAGAAGGAAGTAAAGTCCACAGTAACTAAGGACTCTAAATATTAACAGAGCAACAGACTAAGCCATGAGCATGCATCAAGGACAAGCCAGAAATCTGTTGAATACAAAATTCTGGAATGAACCCCGAGCTTCCCTCTGGGAACTTTGGGTCAAACAATGGCCAGCCCTAAGGTGCTCTGCAGGAGCATTGCACTTGCTGGAGAAGCTGCAGAGAAGCATGGAGGATGCACAAGAACACCTAGCAATGGACATGACCACCCCACCGGTGCTGCAGCTGCCAGGTCTGCATCTTCGCCTAGAGCATAAACAACATGCTTCAAGTTAAGCTACGAAACACGTGCTTGGGAATCTCTCCCACCACAGAAGCTTTGCAAAGTCAGTGAGAAGTGAGTGACTGCTCATACCTACAGCATGTCCCTCCTGGTGTCCCATCCCCTGGTTCCCACTAAAGAGAAAGCAGCTCTCTCATTCCACATGTGATACTCCAAAGCTCTTCCTCAATACTTTTAAAACCCTCCACAGTGCAGCAGCTCTGGGCAGAAAGAAGCAGACTGACAAAATCTCCCTCAAGGAGAAGCAGTCAACCTAAAAAGACTCCTTCATGGAGTGAAGATGGAACTTTTTCATTCCTTAGAGGTCCTGGGTGGGGAAAGGCTGCAGGTAGATAGGTCTTTGTGTCTGTCCCTGTTTTGAACCTGGAAGGCAGCAGACAGGTAGGTTTCCTGAGAGTTTAAGGACTGACAGTACAGGAGAAGCAAAAATATGGGAAAAAGAGGACAGTCACTCATTTTGGGGAGATGAGACATTCTGAAACCAGGATCTACCCTGTGCACCTCGATTGGCTGTCATATAAGAAAGCCTCGTGACTGTGAACTCCCCAGAGTTCACATCTTTCCCAACCGTTCCTGCTGCTCCCAAGTGTCCCCAGCACAAGGCTGGTTCAGCCCAGGAGGACCTCGGCTGCCATCCTTCAATCTGCTGTCATGAAACGTCCTGGGTGTGCTCATCACTACCAGGCTATACCTCAGCATTGTTTCAAGCAGCTACTAGAGGCCTGGCATTCTTTATATGAAAAAGCCCATAAATAAAATCACCTTGGAAAGTGAACAAAAGTGGGGAGATCTTGTCTGTTGGGGATAAAGGCCAGTAATCCACATAAACTGTGACCATCTGTGATGCTGCAGTCCCTAGCTGGGCCAGTGTTGTCAAAGGCTTTGAAAAGGAGAAAGAAAGTTTTGATTTTGGTGCAGCTCACCATAGGCAACCTTTGAATGCAAAGTTTCATGATAGCCCATACCATGGAAATGTAAAAGCGATGTATGTCTGCATCCCAGTACCTGTGTTGGGTTAAGTGATGTGATGCAGCAAATCAGGACTTGGACAAGGAATGAGGATGTGTGATTTTTAGTCTATCAAATTTTGTCTCTGCTCCTTTTTATTTTAAGCTGCAGGTAATAATGCTTATTCACCATGGAAAACTGATTTGGCATGTTCAGGTTGCTCTGATGAAAAGCCCAGTCAAAGGCTATACAAAGATGACTCAGGCTCAGAAAACACCAAACGTCTTGAAATTCCTTTTATGGTCTTACCTGGTCATGCAAAGTGAAATCTTTAAAAGTTTTTTTTGAAAGCAAAATTACCCCAAGAAAACCAACTTTGCACATTCCCACTCCCCAGGATTCAGGCGTCATCACTGTCTTCCCAGGCCGCACCATCCCAGGTGAACACAAGTCCCCCTGCTCCCATGTGGGTGAAAGCTTGGCCAGGAGGACCCTGGGAGACACAGTGGCTTTGGTCAAAGCCTATACCAGGTAGGTGAGCGGTAAAGTACAGGCTGAGTGTTAGGATTTACTTCTGCATGGAAAGCTTCTTTAGGAAATGCAGCACCACGGGCTGGGATCTGAGGGCTGGCAACACCACCTGCACTGGAATTAAGCCCAGGGTACTGGAAAGAAGGAAGATATTTGAGATCATAAGATCTACCAGACCTAGACAGCTCAGTTTTCTGTTCTGAAATTCAGTGGTAATGGGGAAATCAGGAAGGAGGAACACACATGGGGGTATTCTGACAACCAAACTCTCATAGGAGGCACAGCTCCAGCTCCCCACTACCTTTAGCCATATAGGCACGAGACACCTGGAGATTCATGCAGAGTGTTTGGGCACTCTCTTTCAGAGAACCGTAGAATCATTTAGCTTGGAAAAGACCTTTAAGATCATCAAGACCAAACTTCGCATCCACCAGTCATAAATTTCATGGATTTGTAATAAGGTTGGTTCTCCTCTTTCCAGAAGAGCCAGGAGTGTCTCACTGGATGAAATAGGGTGTATTTTACAGTCCCCTTCACATGCCACAACAGGCAGAACAATGTACAGAAGGATGAGGGGACAACCATGTCGTCCCACCGCCAGCCAATGCAGCTGGGCACGGCAGAACCCCCCTAACTCAACTAAATGCAATGGAGAAGTATTTATTAGTCACCATGATATAGCTTACACACTGAAAGAAGTTAAGACAAGTCTTCATCTACTTTGATGTCATTAGACACTTAATCACTCTTCTGTGTCCCCAGCTCATACTTTCTAACAATTTAGCATCGCCATGGAGGTCAGAAAGGATGGCTACATGGTTAAGAGCTGGCCACAGCAAAGCCAAAGGTGGGCTGGTTGTTTAATCTCTGCCCATTCTCAGCCTGTGAAAATGAAGGAGCAACACTCTCGCATCATCTGGTGCATGGTAATGGGAGTAAGAGCTCTGGGTGAGTTAACTCTGCTGCTCGTACAAGGTCAAGAACATGGGATGCCAATCCTTAACAGGGCTGAGATCCAATCCTCTAACATAGCTCATAGTGAACAGTGATAATCATGAAATTTGAAGACAAACCAGATGGGCTCAAGGTACCCTGATCACTGCACGACACATTTTGCAGTGTGTTCAGTCTTCATTTCCCCACTCTTTACGATCACAATGTCACACTGAAAATTACACTCCAACCCTTGGCCCTGCTCAACAGCAAATGGCTGGTGCTGACCTTATTTTCAGTGTATTTGGCCCTTGGCAGTAGTAACCCAGTGCTGCTCTTGTGCTTCTGTGATGCTGACACTGGCTGGAGCTCAGTCAGGAATTAACGGGACTGATCAACATGGTCAGGTAGATAAAAACAGCCCTGCCAAGCACCAAGGTTTTCTGAACTCACCTTTTGCTTATGTCACATTTAATATGACAGGGAAGATTCTATTTATTTATTTATTTATCTATCTATCTATCTATTTATTTATTTTACCATTTGAGAAACATTGCCATATTGAATTTTTTTTCTTTCTTCTTTCATTTCTATCTGTGTCACCTCAAGGGTTGTTATAATTCCTTATTGGCTGCTCTTCCAGAATTTGCTTTAAGAAAACTTCAGCTAGTTTTGAACGCAGCTGCAAGGTTAACTGGAAATAGAAAATGTCACAAACATGTTGGGTATATATCCCTTCTGCTTTCCTGCCACTAAGCCAGCTTTTCATAAAGTTTGAAACTGATATCAATATTTAACTTTTAAGTCACAAGATCTTTCATGGTCTCAGCTCTGCTTAATTAGCTGACATTTAGCTCCCTCTATTCCACGGCACACACCTAGGAGTCCTTGGGTACTGGTTTATTAACATTCCCCAAAGTAGATTGGAGCAGACGGTTACCAGAACCTTTATCAATTGCTCCCGAAGGCGATGGAATTTATTGCTGAATGCCATTAAACCAGCCAGGTCTGTAAATATGGTTAAAGGCATGAAGACACCCTTGTTTTCCAAAGCTTCTCGCCCAGTTTAAATGAGCTTTGTGAATTGGTCTCTCTCTCTTACTCTTTCGCACACAGCCTTATTGAGGTGCTCCTAAAAAAAGACTGTATTAACCTATATTGCATTAAGCACAGTTCTGCTGCTAATCAAGGCTCTTACAAGCGATATACGCTGCTACAGCCCTGCTCAGCATAGACATAGTCGCCGAGCATAGCCACTCCACCTTGCATTTATTTGCTAACCTTTCATGTTCTTCTCTTACTAAAAGTTTTCCTGCTTTCCATCCAGCCTCAGAAATCCCTTGCTCAGACAATATAAAGTGTATGTGCTGGTTTTATGTGTACGCTGTACCCACAGTAACATATCAAGAGCATTTCTCCCCTCACTCCTTTCTTTACCCTTGGCTGGTCTCCTATTGCTACCTCCACCCTTCCAGTGGCAGAGATGCTCCTACCCAGTGAATAACTCCAAGAGATTTGTTCTGAGAGTAACCATATCCATAGCAGCACTAAAAGTAAGGACACTTTTCAGAGACCGGCATAATTTAAGACCATTCACAACTCCATAACCGCAATACTAATTACCTCCTTAAGCCTCCAGAACAAAGTACACTGTGCTTGGATGTGTACACTGTAATTACGAGGTATTCCTCACTGCTCCTGCCATAAGACCTATTAATAGTATTTCAGTTAATACATATCTGGCTCTCCTCATTTCTGGTAAACTTAATATGCATTAGGAACACCATGCAAGTTAATATTTTGCTCATAGAATTCTAACATGCTTGTTCTTTATGTCAGTGAAACAGTGACAAGCAATATGTATTTTTTAAAAACTGTATTTTGATGAAGCTATTACAGCATGAGCAAATGTCAGACCACAAAGACAAATAAAAATAGAAAATATGATGAGTTAGAAAACAACCTTGTTTTAGGGCTTATCTTAGTAAACAAAGCATTGATCTCACCCATTCAGGATCTTGTTTCTTCTATTTTTTGTTCCTCAGTGAAATGAATTCAGTGACTTCAACTCAGTCAGTATAAGTCAAATTTGAAATAAAATCTGTCACCTGGAATGTGCTCTTTACCTGGTATGTTTGGCACGGAAAAATGAAATAAAGCATTTTAAATAAAATGTGTTAGTAGTCCACACAAACTGGGGACCTCCAGTCTCCCCAGGTCAAATGTAACAGCTCTATCCCAAGTTGACAGACTAAAGCTACTTGCTCTGGGCAAGGATCTGGTCCTTCTTTCTTAGAAATGGCCTTTACATTTCTGTTGCATTGATGAAAGGCTGGATCATGCCTTTGGATACCTCTCAGACTTCATCAGAGTAAGATGAGACAAATAAGGGAGAAAAGACAGCATCCAAAGTCAGGACATATTTATCTGATTTTCCATATAGGTGTGGCCATATAGATGTTGATCTCTTGGAGGGACCTGAGAAGACCAGCTGAGAACAGCTATATAAATATCTGGATAGATGAAATCCCAAGCAGTTCATGTCATATAGTATCATATCATATCATATCATATCATATCATATCATATCATTTACCTAATCTGCTAACTCACAAAAGATAAAATGCATTAATCCCTTACCAAACATGAGTTGGCTTCACTAAGTGCCTCACAAATTTTAAGTTTGCTTCTCAGTATCTGCTTCAACAAAGTGTCAGTGAAACAATTTGAATATTTAACCCAAAGATAAATACCCCAGGCTGGTGACAGCCTGTATCAGGTGTTGTCCAGCACAGTATTGCTCCAGTTGCACCCAATTTACACTAGGATCTATAGCTATAGCTTAAAGAAAGACCTTCTTTTTGAGGGCTGTATATCAATACTATCGTCTGACAGTGTTTTCTCAGCATAAACCACACTAACCTCAGTGGCTGAATGTGTGCATTGGGCACAGCACTAGAGGACTTGATGCTCAGCAAAACAACCTGGTCAAGTTGTCGGGGTCTCTTGTATATCGTGATCATGATCAATTTTGAGGGCATATCCAATAAAGTATAAGACATCACCAAAATTTTAAAAAGACAGGTAAGAAAACTAACATACCCGCACGAAATAATTTACCAGTCACTGTTACAGAAAGCATGTAAGTTCCCTCTTGTCATAAAAACAGAAAAAAGGACAACAACAAATTAAACACAAATTTCTTTCTATTGCCATCTTGGTTTGTTTATTTTGATCTTTTGGTAATGGTTGGCCGCTTGCATTATGCTGTTTTCCTGGATAATCAATTTTCTTTCTTGCTTTTATGGGTTTTTCATGTTGAATGATAAAAAGAGGATGCTGGAAAGAGGGGAAATATTTTTAAATTCAGGGAAAAAAGAACGGATTAAAAATAAGGCGAAAATTAGCTTTGAAATGGCTGCACAGATTCCCAACAACTGTGGTTTTGATAATATATTCTTTAAACACACTTTGGGCAAAACCTGGCTTTTCTGTCCACTCACAGAATCAACAAATTTCACAGAATGGATATAGGATAGGAATTCAAACCTTTTCCCTTAGTTTGATATGTATATGTATTAATTCTCTATGTAAGGTATAAGAAACGTTTTCCTGCTCTCAGACTGTAAATGGCAGCTGACCATAGTTTTCACATATGGGGTGAGTTCAATATCAACACTAAAGACCCATCTCAGCGTAAATCAGCCACTTGGAAGCAGAATGAAGTAGAAAAGGAGTTCAAATATTTGAAAAATACTTTAAAAATCAGTGTTTACATATACATGAAAGAAGGTGTTGAATTGGATTAAGTGTGAAGAAAGTCTTCCTTAAATACTGAAGGTATTTCCATTTCTATGGTATAGCTGCTCCTGGACACTCAAATCATAACTTTGATGAAGTATTCTGCAAAACTGGTCTGTCAGTAAGAAATGGCAGAAAATCTTCCACTCTGCGCAAAAACTTCAGAGTCTTTTGAAAAACTTTAAATCAGGCAACAAATCCTTGCGTAACAGATTTAGAGGGCCAGATGTTACACTGTTGTAAATCAGTGGTGCTCTAATGGTTTCTGTGAACCTCCAACAATTTACACTCACTGAGGGATGGACTGTGTTGCTGTTGAAACATCTAACTTTACAAGTATTGTAAAAATCTATCAATAAACTTTAAAATTATGTGACATATTAAGAGATTTTTAATCAGTGTGGGTTTTCTTTTTCTTTTTGTTTTTCTTTTTTCTTTCTTTCCACAATACCATTCATCATTGTATAAAGTTCAGTGGTTACTCAATCTGCAATAAAGGTGACATACAAGCATTATTTTTTCTCTAAATATTTTACTGCTTTGAATGAACTATCCCTGTTACCTTAAAACCACAGTTAAGTAGTTAAAGTCTTTCTAAACGGTACTTTCATAGGGTATTGGAGTCTGAAGTAGATATTGTCTCACTTTATCTTCTGCAGACACAGTGACAACCTGAACTAAGTCCCAGCTCTGGGTCAGATTTATGACCAAATATTTTAATCTGATTAATAAATATTTTGGACAAAACCCCTACCAACGATGAAAGGCATAAACCCTGCCGGGAATATTTTTATGTTTTTTGCCATTTCTGCAGCAAGAAAGCTTTAATTTAAAAAGTTATTACACCAGTGTTGCTCAGGTTGAGTGAACATTTATATCAGGATCAGAAGGACTTTGATATGGAAATTTGAAAGGAATTACTTGTTTTAAGGAAACTACACACATTCCACCAAGTTATTTCACCTTTAAAAGCAGGAGTATTTGGAAAGTTTCCCATCGCCATCTCAACAGCAGCAATAGAAATTCAGCATCTCTTAGCTATAAACTCTAAGCTCCTTTCTGGTATGAAAAGACAGATCAAATGATCATCTGTTAAAACAAACACGTTAACTTGAAAAAATAAAAGGTTATGAAAATTCTCTTATTCCGCTGGAGCAAGAAAACCAGGTTTTACAGAGTCTAATTCTGTTACAATCAGACGTTGATTTTGTGACAATCGGCACAACTGAGGTGAATACTTCAGGGTAAATAAAAACCTAAACACAGAAATAAGATCCAAGAGCCAATTCTCTGTTAAACTCTGCATTCTCACCAAAATCTTTGCAAATTCATTTCAAAATACTTTAACAGAAAACCACTTAAAATTAAAAAAAAAAAAAGACTAAGGAATGTGGACACATTTAAGGTTAAAAGTAGAAAATTCAGGAGATATAACAATTCAAAAAAGATATTATACCAGGAAAAAATGATGTTTTCATCTTAATGATTTCTTCTCAGTCTGAAATGAGGAGCTGATCTCTTCTATAACCCTGTGTGAGCAGCAGCCTCTGCACAGGCGCCCATGGAAGGAAAAGTTGCCTGTGATTTACTGGTGTCCCGGACAGTCACACCTTGCTTGTTTCTTTCATAAAAGTATATGTATTTTGAACTAGAAAAAGACAGGTTTTCTTCTTGAAGCATTTCCACCACTGAAAGTGTTAAGGTGAAAATTTTGCTCAGTTAATCAGAAAGGAGGAACAGCGTGAGGCGTAACCGTGAGACACTGATAGCGAGTCAGACCATTTTAAATAAGCTCTTCAAAACAGAGCAAGAAGGATTTTTAAAAAATAGAGCAGAATAATATATTCTCAACTCCTGTCCTCAAATGTGCTAAATAACTCAGGGTCCAACTCTTCCCTCACAGGGTATGAACACGATCCATCCATCCTCATGCAAGGTGGCACTTTTGCAAAGCTCCGGAAACTCTCACTTATTTTAACCGAAAAATTGTCCTACAATGCTGGGCTGTCTCATGATTTTCATACCATGAAAGCACAATTTATAGAGAAAAAGTTACTAGAAACCCAAATGAGGGAGCACCCAAGCCCTCGCGGTGAGCCTGCTGCTGCCCAGGTGGGTTTCACGTCTGGCTTTGGGCACTCGCTGGTGCTCCCTTGGATGGGGTCAGCCATGGATCGACTTTGGAGAACAAACCCCAGCATATTGCGCCTTAAGGAAAATTTAACAACACTAGTAAATGTTTAAAAATACCCCATCTCACTGTTCAGAGGGGCTCACGTTAGTGTTTAAATTCCCTTTCCCTTGTCTTCCCAGTATAATCTTATTGCTGCAGCTGAAATCTTGGGGTTTTTAAATCAAACTTGGTATTTAAAAACAAGAAGTGTCACGGCCCACTTCTTTAATAAACTCCACTGATATGGATCCTTCAATCCCTTGTAGCATTCAGGGAAATCTGTGCTCACAGATCCTATTGCAGGGCAGGGGACTCAAAGGCTAATCTCTCTATATACTGTTCTTTTTCCTAGTTGCATGGGGAGAAAAATGTGAGAAAATATGTAATTCCAGAGCACTGTGGCAGCATAAAACCACAGCTTCATACCCCATATATTGCCTTTATTAACCATAATCTTGCAGAGCGTATTAAGGTAAGTGGTAAATGGTTCAATGGCGGTTTAATATTCTGCACATACCCATAACAGACATTTTAGTTGCTTTTAATTGATGTAGCTGCTAGCTTTGTTAAACTCTCCAGGAGAGTAGTTCTCACTGGGAACGAGCCTCCTAGAAAGTATCAGTTTGCAAAAACACAATAGTTTGAGCGATAATTGTGCAGAAAGAGACTTTTGGATTTCTTTGCAGTTGAATAAGAGCGTTTTGTTTCACTTTTGTATAACTCAACATTGGGTGCCTAAATTATAGTCAAACTTTCCAAAAAGCTAAATAAATACATACATAGGTTAAATGACTTTTAAGATAAAATGGGGGACTGGAAGATTTTAGCCAAACAGAACGTTTTTATAGCCATGAAAATATTAAAATAAAAAAAAGGAAAGAAAAAAAAGATGTAGCGTACGTCCTGGTGTTACTTAAACAGTAGCTTTCAGCACTCATAAAAAATGTGGTGTTAAATTATTTTCCACTTATAAATCAACCGGCCCTGGTCTATACATTAGCACAAGCTTTAGCTGTTTTCTAGCTTCTTACTGGCCTTCAAATAACTGTGTCTAACCTTGAATGAGATGCTGCTGGCATGGTGCTGAACCCCAAATATCACAACTAAAAATACAGATAAACTCAGAAAGAGCACGCTGAAAAGTATTGTAATCATCAAAGAAAATTAAAGGGCTCTGCAATTAAAAAAAAATCTCTATTATTCCACTGGTCTGACTGGCAACTGCGCCTCTTTTTTTTTTAGGGGGATGAAGAAAAAAGGATAATCTCCTCGAAAATTAACTTTAAGATTATTTTAAGCTTGTAAAAATAGTAGAGGATCTGAAGGTGTGTCTCAGCAGGTTTTGACTGCCTGTCTAGCGCTGAGACTTTTTGCATGATCAAAGAATACATGACAGCGAACAGATCTATGCTTGTAAATATCAAACGGTTTGATCAAGCTAAAAGACTTTATTGAAGTTTCCCACTTTTTAATCAAACAAGAAACAACCACCTCCAGTATCCATAGAAAAAGGGTTAGTATGATATTAGAATTTTTTAAAAAAGTACTAAACGGGACTTACGGATAAAGGATTTTCTTCCTATAATGTGAGACTTCCACTAATATGTTTATAGGCTGGGAGGAAACTGCAACCCTTATTATTTTACCATAGCAGAGCAGAAAAAGGATTTGATTACACCAATATTATTAAGTCTGCAACAGGCCAAAAGAAATAAGCCGTGTTCACATACGCAGCCTTAAAAATTAAATTAAAAGTGTAATAATGAAACGAATACATCACTGACTTGTTATTTTATTTTTGCCTGCTGTATGTTGAAATCCACAGCATCAAAATCTGCAACTGGCCCTTGGAGGGGTTTTTTATACTGTTTCTGTCACTTAGTATGATAATTTCCCCCCCTCCACGAAAAGAAAAAGAAGAAAAAGTTAAAAATGCCATTCTGAATGAACTCATGGAGCTCTGAATAAAAAGAGCCAATAATTTACAGTAAGATGATAAGAGTGTAATATTGCTTTAATATAACGTATTAATGAAAATTGCCATTGTAAGATAGATAAGACTTAATAATATAACTCTCATTGTGTTCTGCGAGTTGGAAGCTTCGGTAAGTTCTGTGTCAGCGCTGCGTGGATCCTGACACAATTTGGAAGAATCGCCGTTCCCAACGCCACCGCAGCCGGAATTTGTTTTCCCTGGAATAACCCAGGCAGGCGCTTTCCTGCTCTGTCAGGTAACACTGTGCTCCTCTGCCAGTGTCTGCCTGCTGTACAGTTCGTGGAGACAGGTTTTTGCCATTTTTAATGCAATTCAATACTTTTCTTTTCATCGCACTGTCTGCTTAGAGAGAATTAGCTTATTAAAAAGTTGTTGTGGCTTTTTTTTTTTTTCATCTTTATGCTTTACCATACTGATATTTTTAAAATGGGCAATGGGACGGCGCAAGGAATGGAAAATCAATTTCTTGCCCTTATTTTTATGCCAGGGGAGCTCAGCATCGCTCTGTAGTATTCCTGCCACTTTTTGCAAGCATCTTATATTTGCAAGGGCGAGGACTTCTACTTCTGTTTATTAAATGGCAGCTTGTTTATCTGTGCTAATTGGTAGGAAGAAAACTAAACTTATTTCCTCTCTGTGGAGCACTATTTATAGTTGGGAAGATCATCCCTGCACATATGCAGGGAGGTATTTGTGCGAATGAGGTTAATGTGCGGTTAGAGCAATCTCTTCTGCCAGAAGTGAGGAAATGATTTTGTTGATGTAAGAAGGCTGGATGAGCCCACAGTGTGGGTTTTAAACCCAAAGTGTGATTTCAAAAGAAAGAAAAAAAAAAGCTTTTGAGTAGATCTATGGGAAAAAAATTAACAGCATATCAATATTTTGCATGCACTTTTGGCATATATTTTTACAGTATTACTGAAGATCCACAAAACTCCAGTTTGTTCTCCGAATGGGTTAGAGGCTGCTATGATGGGAGCCAAGGAGGAGAGGGGATTTGTCCCAGTGTTCCCCTCACTGAGCAAATCTGTCTGGAAGATGATGATTTTTTCTGCATTATCCCACAAACCCTTCTGGGTTTTGTTTCTGAAATGCCCACAAAGTTTTTCCGTGTGAGTCCTGCTACCAGAAATCCTGCTGTCGATATCGGAGGAAGCACGTTCTTTTCAAAATAATTTGTTACTTGATGTGTCTGCTCTTCTGGCACGATAGAGAGTAACTAACTCCATAATGGGAGACATGACGAATGAGAAATATCTGCAAAAAATCAAACCTATTCTGTAAAGTTTATTTTTTTGAAATTATTTGTCCACACAGATTATAGAGAGAACATTGTGTTGTTACAAATGGAGTTCTCCGGTGCTTGTAGACTATGCTTTTTCAATAAGTATTAAAAATACACTGATGTTTTAAAGTACATAAACTTATTTTTATGAACTTCTAGTGAGTCAGCTTTCATCAACTTCTAATAATTTTTATCAGCTCTATTTCTTACATCCCAAATAATGATCACAGCCTTTAAATCTCAAAAAGACACAGGAATACTCTGAGTTCATATTTTCATGCACATTCTATAACTAAAGACATGTTGAGAACGGATATCCAATAAATTTATAACCTCATAGTACTTAGTGCCTTGAGTGATGTGCTTTTTAGATTCAGAAATTAATATAAAAGGGTTTGTTTTTTTTTAAAATAACGACGACACTGAAAACAAGGGCAACAAATAGGGAAATGAAGGCAGATTTTAAATGAGCTATAATTATTTTTTGAAAGCATTTTCTTGTTTTGTCATGATTGAAAAGAGGCCTTACTTATCTGAAAGGATGTATTTTGCAGAGAAAAGAAGCATTTTTTAAATACACCCTCCCTAGTAGGTGATGGTGGTGGGCTGGTCAGCCCCTCTAAGAACAACTCTAGTCTGATGGCAATGAAGAGTTCATGTAGAAATGAACGGCACATTTCCAAACATGCAATCTCGGGGTTCTCAGTTCCATTTAGTGGCCACAAATAGCAATTAAATGAGAGAATAAAATGCCCGTATTCTGTTGCAAGAGAACTAGTTTCATTTCTGACTTGGAAATGACAGCGCAGACACATAAAGAACGCAAAAAAAAATCATGTAACACAAGGAGGAAAACATGCCAAACGTTAGCTAGGATGCTCAAATTATCCTGCATTAACATACAAAAGAACTAAAAGAATTTAAAGCCTTTTAAAAAAAAAAAGGGATGCTTTTTAAAAAGTCATGTAGTGTCATTGCTTATTCAACAACAGCCCACTTCTCCAAAGCAGTACGCTGGGTTTGAAAAAAAAACCACAACACAACCCCACACCGCTGCAGAGAGAGCACATGTTACATCAGACACAGTACCTGATTTTTCACTGCACAGCTTGTCAGCTAGATAGTCTGCCTCTTGGGCGATAAGTGAGGATATTTCATCTTCATACTCTTCTACGATACTTCCCCACTGTAAGGATGAGAAAAAGGATACTCGTACTGTGCTTTTATTTTTTTTGCTTTTTTTTTTTAAAAAAAAAAGCTAGAAATAAGCAATTTGGCTGCGATGCTGCAATGAGGAGCCCCCTGGCTCGCTCTGCTCTTCCTGCCCTACTCAGTATGGGGATGAATGGGGGCTGCCCGAGAATTAATGCTGCCAAATATTACTTAAACTTTCTGCCCAGCCTCACTGTTGTTTCAAACCCACGGTCATGGCTGTGGGGGGGGAAACACCTCCAAAAGGCATTTCATTTGGTTAAGACCCCCCCCCCCGCCCCTGCCTTCAACATGGACTCAGGGAGGAGGCACTTGAAATTTAAATAAAACAAGCCCATTTTGTATTGTGATATTAGTGGTCACGATGTGCAATAAATACAGCTCCCTGACCATGCAGATGCAGCTCTGATTTCACTACAGATAGAGCAGGCGACGGCAATGAGTGGCAGAACCATCCCCCCCACCACTGCCCACCACTACTTAGGGAGCTGCTGGTGCCACAAAAGGGGTTTCTGACCCCCTGGGAAGGAGGGGGAGCACGGCACCAACGGGGTGCACCATCCAACCTGGGGTTGGGCACCTTTTAGGAAGCCTGGGTGTGTATTAAAAGTGAAATCCTGTCCCCCAAAAGCCAGATTTCAACCCATAAATACGGGGACACTCTTTAACATGGGTGGAGGAAAAACACGCTGAAATAAAATCTGCTGGCTGGAAGTCATGCTCAGCATGGAAAATAAAAAGGTTCTTTGCTGTGGTTTGCTAAAAAAATCAAACCAATGTCTGGCAGGACACACAATAACCCCAGGCTGCCAGTGACCGAGGCAGAGCTGCTGCCTCTGCTCCTCGTCGGAGCTTTAAACTGCTTGAAAGGCCACGGCCAGCACAACCTTGTGGCTTTTTGTTGTTTGTGGGGTTTTTTTGTGGTTTTGTTTTGGTTTTTTATGCTTTCCATGAGAGCTAAAAAGAAAAAGACCAAAAACCCATCAATAAATATATATGTGAAGAAGGCACAGGCACGAAGCCAGGCAGAGCATCTCAGTGTTTTTAGCAGAATTAACTGACAAAAATCCATCCCTATGCCATGAGGCCTAAGGAAAAAAAAGATGACAGCCTTCCCCTCCTACCCTAATTTGTCCATAAATATTTGAAACTACTTAAGTAGCAATCTGGATTTTTCGCCACTAGTACAATTCCCTTATTTCCTCCACATAAATCAACAGATATATTTTTCTGGTAAATGCTGATTTATATTTAATCACTTTGAAAAAATTCCCCAAGTAAAATCTAGTTTTGCACTGTTGGAGTTTAGGAAATTTGTAACGTATAAAGCATCTGGTATAATCCATGGGTTACTTCTGCAAGTGACGTGCCTTTTGTAAATGCTTTATTCATATTTATGAAGCCCTAAATAGATCTGAACAAGTTTCTAAATAACGTTATAAAGCATCTGACAAAACACAGTGTTATCTCCAAATACTCAGCTGGTTTCTGCAAGAAGCCAGTATGGAGCAGGTTAAAATATGGCAAAAATCTTAAAACAAGGCACGATCTGCATGAATTTCCTAGCGACGAGAAGGAGTGGGCACAGGGACATAGCTTTTGCTGGAAAATAAAAGGTTACTTATTTGTTATATTGACTTACTGCAAATTTCAAAGGTTTGTAAACGTCAGATTAAACCCTGATTATTTTTTTTTAGTCTCCATAGATTTTTCTCTTCTCATCTAGGAGCAAATCTCCCCCATCTCCTTTTCTGTCCCAACAACTCAGCTAAGTTGCTCTCTGACTTTGCTTAACGGAACCTAATGGAGGCAAAAATTGATTATTTTTTTTTGCTTATTTTATCACCAAAAAACCCCCACTTCATACAGATAATGTCTACTTAGATTGCGGAAAGAGAAACCGAGCATCCCTCTCGCTATGTAGAACTGTTGACACGTTACATTACACACGTAATTAAAAACGTCAGCTCCAGCTAAGGTGGCCCTGGCGAAGCTGCACAGCCCCTTCCAGCTCACACCCGACGTGCCCCTCGCGCCCCTCGCCCTCCTCCAGAAGCAGCCGCCAAGACTGGAACCTCCCGGCAGCCCGAAGAGACGGCGGCGAAGGGAGACGGCCGGCGGCGGCGGATGCTTCGGGCCGTGAAAGCCCTTGGTGCTCCAGCCACTTGTTTCTCTAGTTGAAGCGGAGTTTGCAAAAAGTCCCGGACATTTCAGTTGTTGCTCTGTCTTTTAGGCACTGCTCGCCAGCTCAGATGCAGCTGTTTAATACCTCCCAGGGGTTTTGCGTGGAAAATAATAGCTTACAAAACCTAGCTTCTCCCAGGTTCTACTATTTCAGCTTTATTTCCGAACAGCTGGTCCGTGTCTTTGTCCATCCCCTTCCCTCCCGGTCGTGGAGAGAATTCGGCCGCTACCTACACCCCAAGAGCCACCGCCGCTGGTGGTGGGGGTCAAAGAGCAACCCTCGCCCTTGGAAACTGGGCAGAAAAAACAAAACCCCAAACTTCGCGCCCCGTCTAGACAGGTCAAGGTGCAAGATGCTCCTCTCCCTGTTGCGTCTTCCGGAAAGGGGCGTGAACCGGAGCCAAGTGCACAGCAAACACCCGCGCCGCATCCCTGCCCCTTTAGAAGACTCCTTTTTTTTTTTCCTTCTTCTTCTTCTTCTTTTTCTCTCCACCCTCTGCTGATCAAAGTAGGAAGTTTTCATGACAACCATAGTCAAAGGGCCTGCATCGCAAATGAACTCGATTTCGGCGATGTTGATATATCCCGGCTCCATTGTCTCTTTTCAGACACAGTATGAACCCTTCCGGTCTCAATGATTACATTACAGAAGGACTTTCACATGTGGGCTTCATTTGCACAAAGGGGTTGCCTTGCTTCACCACCATCTGGCCACAAATCAGATAAATAAAGGCAGGAGAATTAAAATTAAAGCTTAGAGGTTTGTTGTGTTTTTTTTTTTCCCTCTCTCTCCCCCTTCATCTTCTTCTTGCACTACAGCCCATTATGAAATCCCTCCCTCCCCCGGTTGCATTCTGGATGGGGAGGCTACTTTTCATGAAACCTGGGAAAAGCAGAAAAGTGTCTACTAAAAAAAAAAAAAGCCTGGGAAAAGCAAAAAAGTGCCTAAAAAAAAAAAGGGAAAAAAAAAAAAAGAAAAAGACTGCAGTCTTCCAACCCTGTTTATAGGGCAGCGTAACCTATTTTACAGTAAAGACAGGTTCGTACAAAACCACATTCTGCTATTAAAAGTCCATCTCATCCACTGGGATGCGAATGTTTTTTTTCAGGAAAACACAATGTCCCACAAGCTGCAAATAAATAAAAGGCTGGTGGTGGCAGAAGGCGGTGGCAGAAGTTGTGTTTGAAACCTGGGCTCCAAACTCGGCTGCTTCTTCCTCCCACTGGGGCGAGGAGCGCAGGGTTCAGGCGGCGCTCAGACACGGAGCAAGCGTTTTACTCCCCCCAAAAAAGAAATATATAGCAGTTTCTGAAGGGAGAAAATAAAATAACCTGCAAACGTGGGACGAAGGTTTCACAACCCTTACAACAGCAGGTGAGATTCAACCTCACAATGTAATTTCAGCCCTGGCTTCACTTCTATTGAGGTCAGTGTTGCTCTGGGGTGGATTATTTTTTTGCAATCTGATTGCGATAGCAATAAATTGCACTAAATTTCATCCCCTTTTCAAGCTACTTCCAGGACAGTTACTTAAATCATCCAATGGGGAAAGTCATTTTTAATGGCTGTATTTCCTTATAGGTGGAGATATTTGGTATCATAAACAGAAATGTTTTACACTGCAAATATGGGAAAAAAAATCAGTGTCCAGATTCCAAATGATATTCAAGCGTGTAGACACATCCCTGCTGCTCCTCTGCAGCCCCTTCCCGTTGTCTCCTGGCTGGTGGGGAACACTGTGAGCGTGGCTGAGCCAAAGCCCACAGATGCCAGAGGGTACCCTGCCCAGACACAGGGCACCTGCATCTCCTCGACATCACCATGTCCAGCAAAGCCAAGCACTGACCTGGGAGAAAACACATCCAACATCTGAAAAAAAAAAATAAGTAAGCCTCAAAATTAATGTGAGAAACTCCACAAATTTACAGAAGTGGTTTTGCTGCATGTGCTTCCTTTGGGATGCAGGAGAAAGTTTTTGTACATGCACTGGCACGTATGGGATGTGGTTCAGGATGAGCGTGGCTTGTATTTAGTATCATAGTTAGATTTGGGCTGTATTCCCTTGCTACAATAATGAAAAGTATTTTAGAGATAACATGTACATAAAGAAGAGGAATAAAAACATAAGAACTTAGTTTGCCAACAGTCGGATTTATTAGTTTTTTGTTTCTCTTTAATAAATTATATATTGGATGTGCAATCACTGCATAACTTTGTCTTCCCTCATTTGTTTGGATTCAGACTCACACTTTGGGTAGCAACTATTACTATACAAGCATGTTTCTTGTAAACCCATGGATGCAGAAGCTGCCAAGATAATCTATTTATTTCTGTTGTCTATTTGTTGGGTTTTGCCTAGGGAAATTTTTGCAGAAATAAATGCAACTTGAATTTAAGTAGAGTATTTTTTGCTGAGCTGTGTTCTGCCTGGGTGTACAGGGCTCTAGGCAGTTGAGAGTGCTCTTTCTGAAAGTGTTTTAATAGTAAGAGAGGAATAAGTATTTGGACAAGTGGTGGAAAACTAAAGCCTTTCTTTCTATACTGTGAAGATTTTGAATAGTACTTGTCAATAAAGCAACTCCTATTGTAATTGTACCGGAGACATGGGCCTCCACCCCGAAAAAGCTGTCTCAGAGATACTAACCTCATTAAAATATGAATGAAAAGGCAGCCATCATTGTAATGGGAGAAAACCATTTACTCGGCAACAAACTTTATCTGTTATCTTTTGGAAAAATATAAATATGATATCCAGCAGATTTTTCATTACGTTTGACAGTGAGGTTGATCAATGCATTATATTCTTTTTTTTTTAGGTTTTCAAACAAGTAATAAAATCTGATCCTTCCCTCCTTGCTTTTTCTACTGAAGATTTCAAAATTGGAAGCACCTTCAAATCATTTAAAATCTTTAAAAAGAAAAAAAAGAGGGCTTTGTTTCTTTGGCGCTTTTTGGTTTTTTTTTAAGGTTGAAGGAAACTTTCGCTTTTCTTCCTTTATTTTTTTTTTCCAGAATATCTCATCCAATTTCAAAACAAAACAAGAGAATTCATTATGGACCACTGTGACGACACCCTAATAACAGTCAATTACAGGCTGCTCAAATGCCTGTTCATTACTATGTCTCTGTTAATCTAGTCCTAAATTTCTTGCTTGATAGATACCACAACTGGCCAAGAATACAATTGCATTGCAAAGTGCAATGAAAAATATACAAAATGTAACTGGAGGAAGTAGGCAGTTTCAAAATAACCAAGCTGTCAATCAAACATTTGTCAAAACAATTAGACTTATCTGGTCATTTTTTTTAATAAAATATAGACAGACTTGGAATGCATAATATGCGAAGCTTTAGGTTTAAATAGGAATTGTTTCAAAGACTTGGAAATAAGTATTTTTAAATGTTTCATGTAGTTTAATCACTATCTTTTCATCCACAAAAGTGTTCAAATCATTTTTAATATTAGTTAAAAGTCAATATTTAGAAGTGAAAATTCAAACCTCCTTTGCTCTAGGCTAAAACAGGAGCAACATGAATGCTGAGCTACTCTAAAGGCTGATGGGATATATAATTAGCTATTATGTTAATTGAATCCACTGTGAGTTTGTTGTATGAGATTTCTTCATATAATATGCAAATAGCTTCGAAGGTTTAGTTTTATTAGACAATATAATTAGAAATCTTCTAAAGGAGTGAATTCTAATGAGGGATAATAAAGCTTTGTAAAATATCTGTTTGCCGGGTGAGCAGACCACCTGGGCTTAATCAATACTGGGAACTTTATTGTGCAAAAGCATATTTTAAAGAAAAGTTTAAGAATTCACCTTTCAATTTTGTTCGTCATAGTTTTATTCTAGGAGGAGGAGAGCTCATTTTAGCAAGGAAGGAGGTGAAATTCTTGTAATCTGAGGGGAGGAAATAGCTTCAAAAAATAAACCATTTATATTCTGCTTACTTCAAATAAAATAAAAATAAATTCAAAAAACCCCTCTCCCAGCTGTAGCGTCAGTTACGTGCATCTCGAGATGCTTAAAGGGAAATGTTACATGAGCAAAGTTAGCCATTATTCCTGCCATTAAATGCCTGCTTCAAGCAGATGTACATACTTTAGCTTCTGTAGTGTAACTAATCAGCGTAACTTCACTTTTAGTAAGATGGCCCAACATGTTAATATGTGGAATTAAGCACTCTCTTCTAAAGGAAGAAATTCACACCAGGGTATTTCAGAGCCGGTCCCAAATTCCACCCTTGCATTCCACTTTTTTTAAGACCACCACCAAAGACAAAGCTTAAATGATTTTAGCTAACGCCAGAATGCCAAAAATGTGTAATCTCTTGTCTAATTCACCTTGCTCGCGCTTTAGGCTGTGCCAAAACTGCACTATTCAGCCTTAATATTAATTGAAAATAATAATGGCAGGATACTTTGCACTAGTGCAGCATTCAGAGAAGGGCATTTTCCCCCCCATCAGCAATAATTAGTAGCAACATGTTAAGAAAAACAAAACAAAAACAAGCAAACAAACCCAGAAGCCCTGATTAAAGCAGTAGATTTAACCAAACCAAGAAAGAAACATTATCTGCCAGCCCTGTTGGGGAGAAGAGGTAGAAGATGACCCAAAGTACAGCCAAGCAAGGTGTCTGTGCAGCCAGGATGTGGCCACCTAGAAAATGTTTCATTTCTTTGTGCCATACCCAAGTACGTCCGGTTTTATGCTTCACATGGATGCTCTCTGCAATGACAAAAATCCAACAAACCCATACCTAATAAAGTGATGTGAATATATTATAAACTTTTCACATCTCATATAGTATATTATAAAATATCGTACCTAGGTCTAGGTGGAGACCTAACTGGTACAAGTAGTTGTCCATTAACACTTCTTTGATCCATACACTTAAAATCTGCAGCAGCAAGTGTTTGTTCCTTTGAATCATGAGGATCTCAGCATGGCAGAAAAGGATGACATTGTACACATAATTTTCAACACTGGGTTTGTTTTCCCAAGTTCTGCTCTAAGCCGTTCAGAAGTTGGTTGTGATCTCTCAAAAACTTCCCCCCACCTCCACCACCACTTGAAGAAACAAATAGTCAGTCAGAGCCAACCTTCCTCCCCAAATGTGAACTTTATTCACATTGTTGTTTTTTATTTCTTCCTTAGATTCAAAGCATCTGGAGAAGAAAGCCTGCAGCAGCCTTCAGAAATCAGGACTGTGCCCTGGAGAATTAGTGTCAGAAGAGGATGCTACCTGTTTGCCTTGTCTGCTATCCTCCCCTTATCCCCTAAGGGAACAAAACCAGGCGGATTCTGCCTAATGTTAATTAAATCACTCTGTTAATTAGAAGTAAGGTGCTTTAGCAACAAGCAAACAAAGGGCCCTATTCCTCCCTTGCTCTGCAGGATGGACTCAGATGCTCTCAAAACCTGACCAACTAAACTCAGGAAGGAAAAAGAGGCTGAGGAGGAACTCAGGTGCTTTGATCATCCTTTCCCACCTCTTCCCCAGGCAGAATGAGCTCTGCTAATGAAGAGCTGCCTGCAAGGGACACCAGATGCTATTAGGAAAGGCTGACTAGGCAGAGAGACTGGGTACAACTCATGTACAAGACAGAGTCCCCAGAAAAGGATAGAAAATAGGGAAAAAAAATGAAGTGTGATTGACTGTTGTGCTGGAGAAGGTTCAAACGTACCATCCCACGGGCCACATCTGGGCTAATGCAGCCAACAGGTACCATTGCAGGCATTGAAACGCAACTGTCTGTGCTGTTGGGCTTGAGCCAATGCCTTGGTGGAGACAGCTTTGGAGGTCTGCAGGGTGCAGGGCTGAGGAGATCAGGCTGGAGGTGAACACCTCATCTTGGCATACATGGGTGGATGTCAACCCTCATCAGGAGACCTCAGTGCTGGAGACCACAATGTGAAGTTTTCTTTAAGGGAAAGCAAGCTAAGATGAAGTGCTGGCCTGCTGAGATTCCCAAGGTCTGAGCTGAATGTGCTGCATCCCTGAAACCATCGATTCCCTGCTGGGCTGTGATGTTCCCCACTGCTGCCAGCTGTGCCACCTCCTTGCTGGGGGTGACACCCTGTATCCCCTGAACCTATTTTTCCATCCCTGTGAACAGGTGAGTCAAAAGGGTTGCTATTCCCTGGCATTCAAAATAAAACAGCAAGTTCTTCTCATTGCTCTATTGAAGTTGCAATTTTAAGGCCGCAGCGCATCTGTCAGGGGACAGACTGTGACTGCAGCACAGGAAATAACACTGATAAAGGGAAACCCCACTGGAAATTTTTACCTAGTCTCATACATGACAGCAGACAAAATTTTCTAATCCGTGGGCATTTCTATGCTTCATAGATTTCCTTCCTAGAAGCTCAGAATTTCTCAGACTCCTCTGTCCTCCTCCCCCAGCACTCTCTGCTCAGATAGGCAGGTCTGCAGCCTCCCCCAGCACATCCTCTGCATCACTAAACCTGCACTGGGGTATCGCACAAGCCTGCATCCACTTCTGCTGCTTCCACAGTTCCAGGGCAAGGAAAGGGTGGCAGGTTTCAGCTACTTGACTGCAGCCTTCTAAGACCACCTATAGACTTAAGCCTGTTAAATTAACCTTAATACCTTCATTATTCCTCTGCTGGATGGTAACCAGCTGGCCATGACTTCGTGTTGCAGTTAACCTAGGCTCCTGCTAAGGTTTCAGCTGAAATCCCTGGGTTTTGCCCACACCATCACGGCTCTGACCGAGGCTGGGATGAGTTTAAGCTGGGCTGTGGATGGGTGAATCCCATCCCAACTCAGCCCAGAGCTGAAGCTGCCAACTCTGCCAGCTTTGAGGGTACTGGACACATTGCTTATATCTTCTGACTGTTCTCTGTGCCTACATTCATCCCTTTATGAGTACAAGGGGCTGGAAAAACAGGTTTACACATAAATGATGATTCCTCTGTACTTTTAACTTGGCTTTTCTCTTGGCTTGGGGATGCAGTTAAAGCAGTTTCATTTTCACTGAAAATAGCATCTAACACAGCATTAAGACCACAGATTCTGCCTAAGCTAGAGCTGTCATAGCTCTCCATTTTATTTTAGGGACCAGATTTTGAGCCTACTCCATCCCCATTCACTCAATGTGTCTGAAGCTATTTATGTGCCCCAGACCTCCAGAACAGGGCCACTTCTCATGGCCCCATTTATCATGGCAGGGCCATTTCTGTCCTCAAGATCCCATGTGCACATCCCCACTTGTACAAGGAACGGTGAAATACCTCATGGACAGCAGCTTGGAGTGACATTGCCTGTCCTCAGTCAACAGCAAGTGATTTGTATTCATTTGTCCTTTCTTATTCCTGGACAGAAGGTAGAATCATAGAATAGTTTAGGTTGGAAGGGACCTTCAAAGGTCATCTAGTTCAAACTCTCTGGATAAGCAGGGACATCTTCACCCAGATCAGGTTGCTCAGAGTCCTGTCCAGCCTGGCCTCAAATGTCTCCAGGGATGGGGCATCCACCACCTCTCTGGGCAACCTGTTCTGCGTAATACACTCTTTCATTGCCTGAGAAAGCTCTTTCTACCTCTGTTAAGCCACCCCAGCCCAGTGACACAAAGCCCTTTAAGGAGAGGACTATAAATTTGCAGACAAAAGAAAAAAAAGGGCTTACCAACGAAACACAGCCCTCTGCGGGCTGCCATGTGATTTTATCACATAAATTCTTTTTTTATTTCCTAATAGAGCTTTCAGTGGCATGCTGCATTGCTTTCTCAATGTCCATCAAGCAGGAAGTGAGCAGGAGGTTTTATTCAAAGTTGTTGCTGGGTTAGAAATTAAAATAAGGCCACGGCAAGTTGTGCATTTGAAAATGTCACACAGCCTCATGTTATTCCCCACTTACAGTGAGTACTTCAAAGCACTGATTTTAGCTGGATGTAAGCATATACCTATATGCTTAAGTATAAGCGTCATGGGTATTTATATATATATATGCTTAGATATATATGTCATGCTTAAAGATGGTATCTAAGCACACTGGAACCAGAAGGTCCAGAAGAACCTCACTCCAGTTCCTCTGCACAAAACTGCTCTGAGTTTGCCCAGGGGACCAAAGACCCTGAGAAAGGATGTTCAAGTATAGTTTAAGGCTACCTGAATCATGGATCAAGAGCAGATGGGATCCAAGTGAGCTCTGCACAGAGAAGGGCAATCAGCCACCTAGAGATTTACCTGTTTTACGCCAGATTTTCTATGGCAATGCACAGTCCTAGCCTATGTCTCCTATGGTATAGATCCTGCTCAAAACTAGGGACAGCAGAGCACTTGTCCCTGTCCTTCCTTCCTACTAGGGACAGCTGTCACTCACAAACCTGGGATATTTGGGGCATGGAAAGGGAGTGCAAAAGCCATGGGCCTCCCTGCTGCTTCTTGATGAGCCTCAAAGAGCATCACCAGCATCCCAGCAGCCATAAGAAAGCCAGGTACTGCCTCTTCCTTCAGTCAGTCTGAACAAAAACAGGAGCATTTAGCCTTTGAGAAAGGTATTTCAGGAATGTTGAGGTTTCAGTGGTTTTTGCTTTTTCTTTACCCAAAAATTTATTGCAGACTTTCAGAGCTCCCCTCCAACACACCTACCCACATACCTGCTCTGGGGAAGCCAGTGGAAATTCATAACCTCACCTATAAGCAATCTAAACTAAGCTTCTCTACCCCAAAAATGAGTAACTTAGTGGTGAAAAGAGGCCCAGCTGATAAATAAACATCACCAACTAATTCTGTGCAGACTTATCAGCTATCGCTTACCAGAGGCAAAGGGGATTATCACCCCAGCTGGCAGGAGCGAGGTCAGCTTCTTCCAGTGGCTTGCTGGGACTCCCCACATTCCTCCAGGGAGCTAACCTCCAGTCTGCAGAAAACTAAGAGCTGATTTTACTTAAACACTGAGAAATGTTTATACATGTAGGGAAATTAACAGTGAGAAGCACTTTCTAGTTTTATCTTAAAGGGATGGTTGGCACTGAAGTACCTTGTGTAAAGTTGGTAGGACAAAACCAGAGTCTGGCTGCTTTTCTGTTCAGTGCATGGATTTTATTTTAATTAAAATAAAAAGTTGAGAGTGGTTCATTTCTTGAATTAAGCCAAATTTTCTACAGTGAAGACTTTCTAATTTTTAGATAGGTTTCTAGAATGTTTCAAAGGATGGTTAATCCAAATATTCCAAGCACATGCATATTTTCATGAGCTGTCTGCTTTAATGATACATTTCATAATGCCTTAGATATAGCTGTGTAACTTTTCCAGATTGTTGCAAGCATTCATGAGTATTTTTCTAAAGCAAAGGTGCATACAAATCTACAAATACCAAAGTATCTGTTTTCAAAGCAAACACGAATTTATGGGGATACAGCATACACAAAAACATAGTAAAAAACCAGGCATACCTGCACGCCATGAGCTAAATACCAGGGGCATAAATCTGTGCTGAACCCCAGGCACCAAACCCCTGAATATCTGACCAGTGCAGATTCCCCATCCCGCAGCAATAGACTCCACGCGATATTGAAGAGATGATTATGAGAGTATTACCCCACCTGGCACTGCTGAAGAAAGGCTCCCACGCTGAAGGGAGTCACAAATAATTAAATGTTTCAAAACACAATGGATATGACATGCTTTCAAAATAGCATCTATAGAATCGCTTCCACTAGGGCGAGGAGCTCTCGGGAGGGAAAGCCCTTTCACTCACTTCAGTTGATTACCTGTATAAAAGGGCTTAATTTCTCCAGAGCGTTTCATTTCCAAACCACCTTTTTTTTTTACCAAAGCCATCACAGCAGGAGTGGCAGGTACTCACACAGCCCATGGGGTGACGTTCCCCTGGACAGAGCTATGAGGACATGGGAGTTGGATAGATTTAATTTTTAACATGCAATTAAAAAAAAAAAAAAAGGTAAAAAAAGTGCCATTCCTGGGTTTGTTCACTGGTAAACTGCCCAAACTCTAAATCAGAATTATTCTGATCGTGGCTCAAGACTTCAACTCTGGGTGTTTGGGAGCTTCTTCTTGGAAATCTTCTTTTCCATCCTATTTCTGCTAAACTTGACCTACCAAGTGATGCCCTTCCTTCTCTCAGTTTGACAAGCAGCAGGTTCCTGAAGGATTTTGCATCCCCTGGTTGGGAGCCAGCCCAGCTTCTGGCCCCCTTCAGCCCCTGTTTGTGAAGAAAGGGTTACCCAGCCCCCTTGGCCACAGCGTGCCATGAGCCACTTGCAGGCTAAAAACTCACATTTCTTTGGTGGGTTCCTGAAGTTGTGTCCTAAACTGGCATTGCCATTTTCAAATGCATTTCAGCGGGATATGCTGGATGGTCAGTGGTTTTAAAAGGCTGACTCGCTTCTTTCAATGAAGAAACTGCTGCTGGGGAATTTAACTGCAATCACCCATTAAGAACATATTGGCCAAGTGAAAAATAATTTCCTTAAAAACTAGTTCATGATGTGAAAATCTACAAATGAATTTAATATTTCAAGGAAATAAAATGTGCACCGTTATAAAGCCAGATACCCAAAACCACAGGGAAAGGCAGTGCCAAACACAAATAAAACTGATATCAACTTTTAACATCTGCAGTGAGCTGCTATCGACTTCCTGTGGTCAATGATTCAAACGACTTTCCCTCCACCCCTGACAACCTATGGCTAATTCAGGATCCGTGTCTCATTGACAGCAAAAGTACTCTCCATTTTATCTGATGGGAGCCAGATTGGGTCATTGGATACTTCTGTATTTATTACCTTAACATGCTTTTCATTCTTCAGTAGTGTATATTTATATCTGGACTTCCCAGAGCTTTTATACTCTTTTTAAGGATAATCACAAACTGATAGGAAAATGCCCTTAAGTTCTATAAATGCATTCTCAACTCTGATCTTCATTTTATCCAGATGTTTTCTCTGGGATTTTCTGACATTTGAAACAAAAACATTTTAAAATGCATGTGTAAAGGAGCCAGATTAAGAAATACAAGAGTTTTGGGTAGGCATGTGTTGCTGAAATGTTCATGGATTTGTGAGCTTTCCCAAGGACTTTATGGGATGTAAAAATTTTTACAAGCTTGAGACAAATGAGAATAAAGCACATGTAGTTTCTAGAGAAACTTGACGGAGATAAATGCAGCCAGTCAGGATTTTCTTATTGCCAATATCATGTTTCAGAGGGAAGCCTGTGTGGTGGCTGGTTGTTAAAAATAGGATGTCAATGTCCTTGTGTGTGCACAGGTATGAGGCTGGTGCCAGGAGAGATGCAACTGGGTGAGGACACACTAAATCTTGAATTCCTGTAAGTCTGAATTTGGCATTTACTGGATGGTGATGGTTTGGTTTGTCCAGCCAGTTGCAGTACCCTCTGCAAAATCCTCATTTGTGTCAGTGGGACCTTTTTCCTCGTCACCTTTGTGCTCTCTCTTCAGGAAACTCAAAAACTCAAATTACCGAGCAACTAAACAACTTAACACTCAGATAATGACAGAGATAAGCACAAAAGAAGAATAATTAAGCATTAAAAATCCTATGTGAAAATGACTTCATTCTCAAGTGGATATAAAACTAATATACGTGTGGGACATTCGAAGAGCACCAAAGGCTCACGAGATATTGCAGTGAAATTTAGACCACAGCTAATTTTATCTACTCTGATGGAATTTTTTTTTTCTTTTATCCTCCAGTTTCCAAATTTTCAGGGCAAACTCTGATTTCACCTATTTAAAAAAACCACTATTTTTATTATTAAAATTATTTGGATCAGAAACACCTCCAGGCAAGAGCTGATTTTCTGTAGTGTCTTTATGCTGGATCATGTAGAGTTGGTTGCTCCATGATTAAGGCTATTGGTACTACTGAGGTGCCAGCACTAAATAGTGGTAATTTTAGTGTATCCTTAATACTTCTTGCTTCAGGAAAGATGGTGCAGACACTGCAGAATGGGATTATTGAAGAAAAATCAGTTTGCTTTGTAACACAACACAAAATCCAGTTCTTGTGAAAGTTTCTGTTTATCTTCCATATGACAAAATCTTGGAAATGTCTGGGAGTGGGGAACTACCTATTGTCTTCTCCAAAAGCCAGGCACCAGTTCTCAACAGAGGAGAGAACGTGGTCCAGTAGATGGTAGCACCAGGCTCTAGGTTTTAGCTCCATCATTGACCAGGTGAGTCACATAGTCAGGCCTCTTTTTGCCTGTCAAAATGTTCAGAAACAGCAACTTTGCTTCTATATACATGCCAGGGGCTGAGTTTGGCTTGGATGAAGATTTTTAAGTCAAATTGGATTATTTGAAGGGATTTGCGGAAGCAGATTGTGAGGATGCTCCGTGTCTATATTTCACCAGCATCTTTAAGGTGTTGGACTACGTCTTTAGCTTCTCCTCTTTGCGAGGAAATGCACACCAGTAAAATGGGTGGCTCCTAGGGTGGGAGATGAGGCCTGTTCACATCTTGGGGGGTATTGGAAGTGACAAGAATATCTAAGAAGAGCTTTAGAAGTACAGCTTATCCTCCTTACATTGCCAATCCACCTCTCTCTGAGAGCTGCCTGGGAATGGATTTCCCACTGGATTAATTAATTCTAATTATGATCTTCCATTGTCTACCCATAAATTGTCTTGATGTGGACATAGGTGAGATTTCAAATACAGGCTGCACATTAAATATACATATATATATATATGTGTAGCCGTGTGTGTGTGTACACACACAAACAATTCTCCATCTAGGACTGCACAGCAACTGTGTTGAATGCTGTGTGCACACACATCACCAAAGGATATTCCTATCTCATTGAATAACGAAAGCCAACTGGGTTGCCAGGTAAGTAGAGAGTAGTATTTCATAAGTGACCTGTATCTTCAATAGCAGATGCTGGGTTTTGGCCAGATTTCTTTTTTTCTTTTCAGCAGTTCCACCCACGTTCTGCTTTCCTCCAACTACAGTCAACATTAGTTTTGTCTCTGGGTTAATTTTCTCCTCTCAGCTCTACATTGCTTTGTTTCCAATACTCTCCAAGATCTCAGTGGGATCTCTTGGGGATGCAGCAGTGCCTTCAAGGGCTCCTTCGGGCTGTTGTAAAACAGTGCTAAAAGAACCCACAGCCTCCACTTCCATTACACTGCAGAGCATTAAACATATTGATATAGTTTGGACACTGACATGTAAATTAATATTAAGAATGCTGTTTAAAATAACACACTGGTAGGGCCTGAGGGGCACCAAGCCAAGCAAATGACTGTAAATCATCCATCTGCGACTCATCCTGTTGAGCGTGGAACACGCAATGGATCTCCACCTGATTGACCCAGCTTTCTAGACCGGACTGGTGGGATGGGGCTGCCCCTGGTCTTGTTATTGCTCGCTCTTAGCAGCATCGAGCCAGCTATATTCTCCCCACCAAAAGACATGGAGATCATAGTCTCAGCAGAGAGCTCAGCCACCACCACATGGGGCAAGAACATCTAGATCTCTTGGATAATGTGCATGACATTATCAAAACCCTAGTTTGGCCCAATATTTTCTTCTTTCCAGGAAAACTTTTGTAGAAAACTGCTTTTCATAGAATATTTTGACCAAGAATATTAAAAAAAAAGCAGGGGGGGAGGAATTATCCCAAATTATCAAAAAAGTGAGCAATAAAGAAATAATTCTTCCTTTCCTGATACTCTGCTGCAAAGCTTCTAACACAACAGTTGCAGTAAGTATCAGCTACTGTTTGTAATCCATATAGGTGGAGCCATATGTTTTACAGTCTGGATTAAGGCCCATCTGCTCTTGGGTGTCAATAAATCATATAGACCCAGAAGGAATCTCAGGAACTGAAAAGCTATATTTTGCCTCTTTGCCTTATAACATTACCAGTGAAACTGTGGGACTGGTGACATAAAGGAAACTTGTAACTGCTCTGAAAATTACAGTCATACATAGCTACTCCAAAAATACTCAGAATGGGTCTGTTTCAAGAGTATCAAATCCAAATTGGAGGAAACTGCTGTAGAAAATAAGGGAGAAACAGCCACTCCTTTACAAGCTTTTGAGTGAAAAATCATGCTTTACAAGAACATATTACTTTGATGATGCTTATATGAGCATTATTCCCTTTGAACAACTTCTTGCAAGATCAGAACAATGAGCAAGTAAAACTCAGGAAGCCTAATGATTTTATCTAATTCAAGGAGATACATGGCAGAGCAGCTCCTCTTTAAAGAGAAACTAAATTTTCAATGCCTCAAGTCCATAACTTCTCTCACAATTCACTTTACCCAAGTGCAATTTTTTTCCTTGATTATTTTTCATGTAAAAAAAAACAAACGAACCAAAACAAAAAGGGAGCAAAAAGATCTGTGTTTAGGAAATTGGTACTGACAGGCTTAAATACATATATATATATATATATATATATATATATATATATATGTATCCCTGCTTCTTAGTGCAGGTCAGGCCATCCCTGGGAGAATCCTTTTGGGAAAGCAGTGCCCTGAAAGAGTGACTGCCCTGCAGCCCAGAGGTGTAACAGCAGAAGTGCAGTCCCGGGCTGCGGGCAGAGCTCAGGGTGCCAAAGTGAGCCCTTTCAGCTTTTGGTTTCATATTTCTCTGTACGAAGGCACATTGCCAGCACATAAGTAGAGTGGGTTTTGTTGTCTGAAGGAGGCTCCTAGGAGAAGCCCAACTGCTTGTCTCAGTTATCTTTTTATAAACCACAAGAGAATGGGAATGTATGCCAAAGACTTTAAGCTCCTGCATGTGAAATGTTTAAATACAGGGGGTTTTCTGACTTTTTTTAAAAATTTTTTTAACAGAACAGTTGCTATTCATTTTACAGCTCCACGCTGCAACTGGTAGCAAAACTCATTCCTTTTTTATTTTTCAGGGCTCATTTGTCTCAGATGTATTTAGCGAGCTCCTGAGATGCTCTGCTACAGCATCGCCAAATCACATCCCCACTTGTTTCGCTATCCAGGACGGGAAAACCAACAAGCTCTTCAGCAGGTTTGGGAGCCACAGCCCAGGCAAACCCCACAGCAAGGACTGTGAAAAACTTTCACTGATCCCAGCACAATGTGCTGCTGTTACATGCCTTATTGTCTCTCCCACTCTCAATGTGCCATCTAGGCATTTCCTGCTGCTGTTATGAGACACTTCAATGGCTGCACAAGTAATTTTTTTTCAGTCTTTTATAACAGAGTAATGCCTTTATTTGATCTGCCCTGCCAGATATTTTTGCGGCTGAAAGACCACCAAAATCAAATCAGGCAGATGCAGCCTATAGGAAATAAGGACTTCATGCCAGAGAGATGACACTTCAAATCACATTGCATTTTAGACACAGGAAATGAAAATCCCGAAGAGCCTCCAAAGAAATGGAAAGCCGTTTAACATTTCAGTATTTCTGTATCAAAATCTCCAGATAATAGCCACTAGCAGTCTTCATCAATTTAGGAGGCTTAGCAGCACCACAAGGAGACAGAGATGAGGACTCCCAGGATCCAAATCCTGGCAGCAACAGGGAGGATAGCGGGTGGTTTATTTGCTTGGGAGATGGGTAGTGTACAGCAGCATACACCTTCTGTGAGTATCGGAAGGCAGCTAACAAGTCAAGCCTGTAGGACACAATGCTCCAAAGCTGCTCTTTGCTACGCCCTCTGCAATGCCGTAAGGAATTTATTGAATTGTCCTACTCACCAGTTAACCATAAACTAATTTTTCTGATGCAAAAGGTCTCACGCTTTCCTCCATCTGTCCCAGTTTCAGTCATCATCAAGAACGTGAGTGTGCAAAAAAAATCAACGTATGACTAGTGAGTTTTGATAGACACTGTGGTGATAGGAAACAGCTACATTTTTGTGTGTATAATCTGGTAGCGAAGGTGTTTCTCTTTCAACAGCTCAAGCAGCCCAGCTGGGGTGGTTTCCCATACCTCCTTTCCACGGAGAGCAACTGCAGCTGGTAACCAGGCAGAAAGAAGAAGCCAGTTTGGTGGTAGGGGGACATCCAAACATCCCTTCAGAGCCACACAGGGAATTCAAAGTAGGAACAGGAAGGAAGAAAGCACAGTCTGGTGCAGGAAAACCAGCAGGAATCAGGAGATGAGCTGACCTGGTGGACTTGCAGTTGCCTCTACAGCAATCAGTGAGGTAATCTGGGCACTGCTGCTCCTGTGAGTGGGTGGAAGACATAGGGTGCACCAGCCCTGGGGAAAGGTGACTTGGTAGCCCTCCTGCCTTCTCCATCACAGGACAGGGACCCACTTTCCCAGCGGGCAGAAGGACTGGAAGAGAAGGGACACCAGGCTGGAAGTAATAGAGGGAAGTGGTAAGCAGAGTAAGCTTAATATCACCAAGAACAGACAATGAAGAGTTGTAATAAGACTTTATGTAATGATGAGGGCTGTCTTAGAAAAGAAGACAGACATCATCATAGAAGCAGAATGGGAGAAAAAGTCTGTGCTGCAAGCACAGTATTGAAATAATTCAATAATTCATTATTCTCACCAAAACTGCACTGGAGTCTGCCCTTACCAGTTCTTACCTTCCTATCTCACAGAGGTGGAGGTGGCTCCAGACCTTGGGTCAGCTGAGCCTTGGCCAGCCATGGTAAGGATGGGCACTGGGGGAATTTGTGTCACCCACCTCTGCAAAAGGTACCTGGCCCTACCAAGTTATTTTGCCCAGGGAGGGCTCAGCCACTCGATCCAGGGTCAACTGGTTAAAGGCATTCAGGGAGCTGTCAGGGGCTAGAGATAGTGTAATGCATCTGATGGGACCTCTGTGCATAGGAGTTAAGCATCCCAAAAGGGACACCAATGTCTCTCTGACTTTGGGGGCAAGGAGATGACAGAGAAGAGGAAGGAACCCATCCTGCTCTCTCCATGCCAACAAGAAAAGGAGATGCTCTGCTTCTTTCAAAATTCATGACAGTAATATTTCCTGAAATGCCTCCAAAAGGTTGTGAAAGCTTAGCCAGAGTTACTGTTACTTCTAGCAATTTCTTGTTGTACCCAAGCTCGTCATTTGGGGCACTGAAATCCAGGTCAGAGTCCTCTCGTCTAGGATGCAGGGAGGGAGGAGATATGGCTGCGTGCCAGCATCCTGATCAGCATGGTGGTGGTGTTAAGAAAATATCAAGCAAAAGCCAGCATGTGCTACAGCTTTGAAGATTTCAGAGCTGACATAAGCCAAGAGCTTTTCTGACACAGGTTAGTGTGTCCTGTACTGCTGCTGCTTGGCCATTCCTGACTTGCACTGAGGGCTGCCCAAAACCTGGTTACGTGATGCTGCTGTGAATGTAGCTGGAATTGGCTGGACCAGGCACACTACAGAGGCACATGGAGGGAGGTACCTGAGCCTGAGCTTCCTCCCCTGGTATTCTCCAGCCTGAGTCACACAGACCCATCATCCCAGCACAGTGGGGTCAGTCTTGTGGCTAGCCCAGGCTAAGACTGCAGTCAGCTGCTAAGTTTGTCAGAATAAACTCCAGATTAGACTAACATTTAAATCAGAGCAGTTAGTTGATGAGAATTTCATTGGGAAGCCCTCACAGAATATCAAAGCATCCAAGTTTCAATGCCCTGAGGTTAGACAAAAAAGCTCAAAGAAACACAAAGCAGAAAACCCGAGCATCCCTGACAGAGGACTTCAGGGACAGGTAACAAAGAAAAGCAAACAGTATATGGACTATGTGATGAAACATCCCAGTACTCCTGGAAAATGTGCCTCTGCAAGAAGTCGAATAGTATTTGTCTCTGAAAAAAAGGAAGTGTACAACATCGGGGGGGGAAATAACTTGAAGTGATACTCATTAAAGAAAAACACAAGAGAGGGATGTGCTCACTGGCTGGTTACAGCACTGCTGAAGGGTGTTTGGGGAAACGTCAAGAGCAAAGTTTTTCCCTTTTTGCTGCCACAGCCCAGTTGAGGTCTGTTTGTGGAAGACTGTAAGCAACTTAACTGATGAGCAAGTAAATGAGCAGCCTTTAATGCCAGCCAAGCCTCTTGGATCATTTCACTTTAAAGCCTCTAAAGTACCTAGGACTTCTGACAGATGAAAGCAGAATTGGTTCATTTGTTGAATGCAAACTGAAACCTCTCAGAAATGTTAAGTGCCATTGTAGGGTTAAAAAAAAAAAAAAAAAAAGAATCCAGCTCAGAAGTCAGCCTGCAGAATTTTGCTGTGGAAGACAGAAAGCATGAGCTTCATTGCCGCAGAGCCAGGTTTCACATGCCAAGGCTGTAAGAGCATTTTACAGCTCCAGTGAGCAAACAACACTGCACCTGATGACACAGAAGGTGATGTCTGTCAAGTTTCTCAAACACCTAAGTTTGATTCAGTCCTTCAGGGGAGCTCAAGCTAGGAAATATGGAAAGCTGGGAGCTGAAAGGCAGCCAGGAGAAACAGAGGAGGAGTGCAAAGGGCTTTCAGTGGTGCTGCATGGAACAGCAAATACCTTCAGTGCTGAGATCCAGGCAGTCCACACTTTCTTCTGTTTAAAGTCTGTAGATAAACCTTCGACATCTTGATAACAAATGCTAGAAATTAGGAAGCCATATATAAAAAGGAACTAATAAAGAGATTGAAACATGTTACATTACAGGACTTATCACAATGAGAAGTAGTGAAGACTACTCTGGATGAAGACTTTATTACGGCAACTTGTTTCTCTCCATATTTTTTGATCTTGCCTGCAGCACCACAGCATCCATGGCAGAAATGGGGCCATAAAGTAGTCACTGAGAGGTACGGTAATGCCATTGAGTTGATGATCTATAGGTAGCAGTCCTTATGGAGAGCTGTGCATTGCACAGGAATTACAAACTATGGACTGGGACAACAAATGAAGAATTACAAGGAAGACTTGTGCTGTGCCTATGGATCAGGGAATTTATTTTACACTACCTGTCCAGTTTACTTTGACTTTGGAACAAATAAAGATGTAGTGTGCAAAAGAAGTACTGGAAGTTGAAAGCTTAGAAATATAGTTTTACTTGTAACGTCCAGTTTTGTCATCTCATGAAGTATATATCCTTGCCCTGAACAGATTGGTCTATGTAGATTAAAAGCAAAGTCTTTCCATTCTTGAATAGGGGAATGCACTGTTAGCTGTATGGAAGTTTAAAATCTCTACTCGCTTCAGATTTTTCACTAAAGGATCTAGTAAATGGGGGCACTGCGTAAAATGCAAATATAACTTTTTGAAGAAAGGGAAGGAGGGTTTAACTGCCTTTCTGGAAAGTCTTCCAGCAGAGGATTAGGAACTATGGATGGTATTTCCATAAGCCCTTGTTTTTGGCCTGACGATGACTCCCAGAGAAGCTGATGGTAAATCTGCCATTGTATCCAAGAGGAACGGACTTGAGACAGCACTGAGCAAACTGAAGATCCCAGCCTTTGACTCAGTAGTGTAAATATTTTGCCTTTCTAAGCAGAGATTAGTAAATTCAGGGACGTTATTCAAAATGCAGTTTGGTAGCTGCTTCACTGAGCAGTATCCATACAAACTGAGCATACTTATCTCCCACGGTTTTAAAAACTGCTTCTTGCCATTAAGGAACGAGGAAGAAAATCACAAAAGCAATGGCAGTCAGTGTCGTAGTGGGTAATCTTGGCACAAAGGAAACAAACAACTCAAAGACATATTACTCTTTTTGCACCCATTGCGATGCTTCCCCACCAGGGAAGGGTGTGTGGCTGTAGGGATGGGTGCTAGGAAATACAAATGCTTCTGTTGGCAAAGGTGCTTGATTCTGCGTGAAAGCTGGTGGCGTCGGTCTCTCATGTTGTTCATGTGTGGTTTTTAAGGAGAACGGAAAAGAGCTGTGGGGAAAAGAAGTAAATCCCTGTTCATGTTCGAAGTCAGAAATACTGTTGTGTAGAGAGTGACTTAATCCACTCAGTCAAAAAGTCCCTGGCTGAAAAGGTATCCAATAGAGATGTACAGATTTGCTTACTTGAGTTGGAGAACGGACTTTTTGTAGTTGTCTGTCCAATATATGTAGCAAAGATTAGGAGACAAGTGCAACATATCTTGTAGCTATAGCAGTAGCCAGAGTGGTCACAAAAAACTTGGATATTCATATACACTGTTACCCACAGATATCCATATACACTGTTACCCAATGCGCTTGATACTCAAGGGAAAAGAATGGGATTTCAGACTAGTATCTCAGGTAGTCAGGAAATGTGCTTTCCTGAAACAATTCATTTGAGTAAAGCAGACTACAGATCCATGCTAGTCTAAATCTGAGCACTCTGCCTTAGCTAGGAAGTTCTCTTGCCTTAATTACTGAAATTTGGAATTTGATAATTAGTGAAAGAATTTAAAACAATTCCTTGATATTAAAGAATTTCTATAATTTTCTATTTTGAGATTCATCGAGACTCCACGTCTGGCTTAAAAAGGCAATAATTTAACTTGTCAAATAATGAATTTAGATAAAGTCTCTGACTTGAAATTTATGTGTCTGGAGACTCTACTTACACCTGATGAACAGAGGTAGAGGTCAGCTGGCATGGTAATTTAAGATGCAGAACAAGTCGTGGTCTGCAACTTCATGAGGGAAGAGCAAGAACTATTTATATAACAACAGTTTCAATACTTCGAGCTTTCCCCAAATAAGCTGGTAACACTGTAGCACGAAGAATTGACGTTTTGCTTAATATTTTGCTCCTGCTACAAGATCTGACCCCGCAGTTACATTTAACCTGCCCAGAGTATTAGCTGAAGAGCAACCTTTCATGTCACACACTAGATTAAATCCTGTTCATTGACTTCTCTGAGTGTCCAAGACAGCATTAAGAAGTCCATCCGTCTCTACACTTCGGTCTGACAGACACTTGCTTCAATGAGTTTTTGCAACAGAAAACTTTTGTTGGGGAAAAAAAAAAAAGGGCAAGAAGCCAAAGATCCAGAGCAAAGAAAACCGAATGGAGAGAAATCATCAGAAAACCTGTATGACAGCAAGGGATGAACAGTACTAGAGGTTTTTGGTCTTTCAATCTGCAGTACAGTTTCGGAGAACAGTGGACAAGTGGCAAAGCATTAATTTGAGAAATAGCCTGAGCTTATTTATTGTCATTTATCTTACGTCTTGATAGATCCAGAGGGAGTCAGCCACTAGCCCACCGAAGTCACTTATATGGGATGGGACAGCTCCCTAATTTAATTTATTTTAATGTAAACCTCACTGATACCTGCCCTTGGCAGTGATGTGCACTGGGAGGGCACCTGAAAGAGGAAACTTCTCTCTGCTTTAAACTGAGAAGTTGATATAGCTGGGCCAAGCTGATCTTGTTTCTTTTAATTTGCTTATGTGCTCTCCAAAAGACCTGGTGACACTAACAGACCAGCAGAGCCTGTCACCCTCAGATGTGCCTGAAGATCTTCATGGATCACTACTCCAGCAGCTGGAGCCATTATTCATGGATTCATTATTCTGGACATAAACTCTGGATTTTGACCTGGGACTTGAAATGGTAACCACAGCTGGCATCAGTACCACAGGGATATGCATGTTGTCAACAAGTGTGATACCCCACTTCACAGCAGGGAGAAGAGACAAGGAAACACCTCCCAAACTCATCTGCTGGCAGAAAGCAAGAAGAAGAGATGACAGGAATTACTGCACAGCTCTCATGAACAGGAGATCAGAATTCAGCATAAGTTTACATGAAACCCAAATTTCTGCTTCATTGCAGCCATTTGTTTCCCTGCATGGTCATTGCAATCTTCCATCAACTTTCTTCTGCGGTGACACTTTGCAACCAACCCTGTTTGTCTTCAGCCCAGATTCACTTTCTTGGCTCTATCTGCCTGCCTTTACACTGAATTCAGGATCCTCTAGAAACAAGTGTCTTGGTACTTACTCCAGAAGATTTTTGAGTCAAAACACCTGATTAAAAACCACAATAATTGTCCAATGAATTCCTCTTCCTTAAAAACAATGTTAATGCTGCCATGACCCAGAAAGAGAAGCATTTGTCAGATCAAACAGAAATTATCAGATGTGAGGCAAATGGGGAAAGCTGCCCTCCAGATGCAGCATGGAAGAGCTGTCTGCAGGACTGTGTAACAGGAACATGAAAACCAACCTCCTTTGGGAACAGAGTCAGATGTGGATCCCTGCTCTGCTTGTTCCTCATTGACATGTCTGGAAATTGGACAGAAGGATTGTACTGCCTTGACCCGAAGCAGCTGAAAAAGGATTTCATTCACACCCTGGCATTTCCATGGATCACTTGAGCACAGGAATGACGAAGCAGTGTTGCACAACTCTGGAGAGTAAACTTTCTGGACAACATACAATGACATTCTTCTGAATAAACTTATAAGTAGCCATTTCCCCTCCATACTGGACAAAAAACCTTTCCCCAGACCTTGGGTGTGATGCAGGGCAGAGCTGAGATGCTGGGGGTCAAGTGCTGCATCTTACACCGCACCCTGTGCTTGACCGAGTCACTGAATGCCAAATGATGTTTTTTCAAGGGCTCTAACCATTTCCATATTGTTTGTACTCCTGTCATACACTGTAATCTGACTTTTTTTTTCTGATGTCTGATTAATTCAAGCTTTTGCTCTATGACCTCCTGCCTCCAAAGGAATTCCCTCCATCTGCCAGCGCCAGTGCCCAGTCAGAGATACCAGTGATGGCCAGCAATCTCCTCTCTTCTTCATTGCACCATCACCCTGCACACTGACAGTGATGCTTTTCCTTCTGGATGAATGCCAGCCCTGGGATTTGTCCCTATTATCCCATCTCAGGAGGGAGAGCTCAGAATTCTTTCAAAACTAGCTCAAGTGGGTACTCATGTCCCTTATCTCCAAGAGGCTGAGCTTGTTCTCTCTCCCCAACATATACGGACCCTCTCTGGAGCTCTTGAGGAAAGTACTCCAGTTCAAGAAAGGAACCTGGGGTTTCCTTGGGGGTTTGGGCATTCAGGGAAGGGACAGGAAAGCTGGGATGGGACGATTGGGAAGAGAGGGTGAATCTGCACTGTCCTGCACTGCAAACACTGGCTGCTCTTCAGCCTTCAGGCAGGGGAGACGTGAGGCAGAACCACAGCTATGGGGATGTGGTGGTTCCTTGGGCACATTTCCTCTCACCGAAGTGGTAGTCGAGGGGTTGTTTGCCTTAGGAGATTATTTGTTGATATTTTTTTTTTTCCACTGAGAATAGGTAAACCCGAGCACCTGAGCTTGTGTTGTGCTATGGGTCTGAGTCCAGCGGGTTAGCTTGGCTTGCTTCCCATAAGGGAAGCATCAAGCTATATGTAAAGATACTTCCTGTTATCTCTGCCTGAGAGCCCCGTTTTCCTTGTGAAACCTGGAAGGGAACCAGTCACGATGTACACATCAGTGGAAAAGATCTGCTGAACAGAGAATCATCTCAAAATATAAGTAATGTCTTACATTTGATAAACATTTGAGCCCATTGTATGTTCATGGCACCTTAAAGTTTTGCAGATGGAAATCCTGGACAAAGCCACCCACCACCATGGGGGTTTATACAATGATTATGGGATTTGCCTTCAGGCTTTGCTTGCTGGCATCCAGTGGTTTGCTTGTGGGGTGCAGTGTCATGCAGGTAAATACAGTGAAAGTATTTTTCTTTTACTATAGGGGAGCTGCAGAGTATGTGGAGACCTGGTCTTGCCTCCACACTCTCCAGAAGCTGATGCAACTGGTGGCTCTTGGCACAAGAAAGGCACTGCAGTGTTGATGTTGTTTTAGAGAAATAATGGCTACAAACCTTGTTGCTCAATTGGCAACAATCTGAAAGCAAAGCTGGGACTGTAATAAAATGTGAGTTCGGCAAATCTGACATAGAAGTGTATATCTGTCTAAATTCCCCATAGCTCCCCACCTTTGAAAAGTGTGTGAGTCGTGTTGCCATCAGCCTGCTGGAAAAGCAAGAGGAAAGGCATCCCTGAGCAAAACTCTTTCCCAGAAAATACATTTAAACTTGTTCTCTTCTGACAATCACAGTATCTCCCTCCCTGACGCTGCTATCACTGCCTTGGTGCGTACATACAGATGATGCTACTGAAATGTATATGTCATTGACTTCAAAGCACTGAGCAACTGCATGTGTAATCAAGTACGGTGAATGAGTCTGAATCAGTCTTGACACAGCTTTCCTCGCTGGCCTGGCCTGGGTGCTGAGACAAGGATTTTATTCTCATTGCTTTCTGATATGATAGATCTCATCTAGATGACTTTTTTTTTTTTTAACCTCCTCTGACATTTAGGGCTCGTCTATACTGGGGATTTAATTCAAATTATTTGAGGATGTGAATTTAGAGAGGAATAATTATTCTTGATTAACTCCCCATGTGGACAGTCTTGTTCCAAAATAAAAGTGCTTTATTTCAAGTGGCTTTAATTGACTCCAAGAAAATCAGTAGGTTGTTTTCTCCAGGAAAAAGGGAAAAGAAGGGTACAAAATGGAGAATATTTATTTCCTCTCCAATTTGTTTAAAAAATGCAAAGGCTTCTGAATATTATGAAAGTTTTAACTGAAAATTGCTGTGTGTTATTATGTATAATTTGCACCTCTGATAAACTGCATGCTGTTAAAATTATTGTTCCATGAAAATAATTACACAGCAGCAAACATAATTAGACAAGCAACAGAAAATCAGAGGCACAAATGTAGGACAGACTCAGATTGGGAGGGCTGTTTGTAGGAAGGTTGCTCTGAGGTGTATTTTATTCTGTCCACACAGTTGCATCCAGCCTGATTTGCTGGAACCAAAACTGATTACAGAATGTAACAAAGCCTCACAAAAGCTTAATAAGATTAAAAAAAAAAAAAAAAAAAGTTTATCAGCTTTAGGACAAAATTTCTGTTCAAAAACAGGGAAAAAAAAGATTAATCCCAGAATAATCAATATTCTGATGGGGAAAATCAGAGGTCAGGTGCCAAAAAATGTCCAACACCCGCAATGGCAGAAGCACTGATGCTGCTGATGCCTGTGGTACCTGGAAGGGAGAGCTGGAGTCAGGTAGGGCTCTGGCTGCCAGTTGTCACATGTGGGCTCAGGCACTGATCTCGTACCATCCAAACTGTTGAACTGATCTCATCCCAGATATCATTATTTAAGGGTATTCAAGGTATTGTTTGGGGACAGCGCAAGATGCAGTGAGCACTTTAAGGTAAGAGTGTTCAGCATGGACACAGACACAACTCGTGTCATCCCTTTTGACTACAGGGCAGGGAACTGGCCCCAGCATTGTGGTTACCAGTACAGACCTGCCCACCTGACCTCCTTTTTCCAAATATAACTGCTCTGCCTATGGGCAATCCAGCTTTGGACATGAACGTCTTCCTGGAAGAAAAAACTTGCCCTTAGGAAATCATGGTGAGAGTTGTTTCATGTGATTCTTCCAAAAAGTGTCTTCATCGGCAAATTAGTGTTTTCTGAATTTAAAACCAAAACAAAATCAAAACCAACCAGTCAACCATTCAACCAAAACCACAAAAAAATACCCCCAAACCAAAACCACAAACCAACCAACCAAACCCACACCCAAACAAACAACCACCCTCCCCCCCAAACCAAAACAACCAATCAAACAAACAAACACAAAAACCTAAAAAAATTCAAGGCTCTTCCATGAGTCAGAACATGGGAAATAGGAACCTAGTGGAAAACACAAAGCAGGTGTTTCTTAGCTTTTTGTTTGTTTGTTGTTGTTTGGTTTGTTGTTTTTTTTTTTTGGAGGGGGGGTGTGTGTTTGTTTCATTCCAATATAGGATGAGGAATCTTTCAAAGACTTCTTTTTTCCTTTCCTGAGGCAGGAAATAATTTGCCACACCAAGAGAGGTGGGAATCTTAAAGCTTCCAGAGAATATTTTTTTTTCTTTGCTTCTCTGGCAATGCTTTCAATATTGAGTTTCAGTGCTCCCTCTTCTTCGCTGAAGTGGAAGACGAATCAATAGAGATGAAACATGCCACTCTTCTAAAACCTACTCTGTATGTTACACAGCAGCTCAGCGGAGAAGAAAAATCCTGTATCCACATCTATCTATTCTCTATGTCTACTTCAAGGTACATTATGAACCGCTCACTCACATCAAGCCAAACCTTTCCCTTCTTCTTGAAGAACAGCATCCTGATAAAATGCACTCCTTTAATTGTCCGACCCATCACATCTAAACAGATCATGGCCAAAACCCTAGAAAGACAAAGGACCTAATGTTTTCAAAACACTGAAGTAGCTTGAGCTTCCTAAACCTGGCCACGAGAGATGTGGGTTACATACACAGTGTGGGCAAGTATCTGCACATCTCACCCTCCTGGTCACCTTCACCATGTCCAGAATGAGCAGGAACAACTGGAGCCCTTCTCCAGTCCACATACCCCCAGCTTTTGGTAGGAGGGAAGGTGATGGGTGCAGCCCATCATGAGCTCAGGAAAAGTCTCCGGTGCCACACTTTAGATATGGCATTAGTAACTTTGGGGGCTTCCAGGAGAGCTTGAGGTCTTTAGGCCCTGAGCCATTCTGAAAATAGGACTTCAGGATGCTTTTGTAAATTTTAGTCAAGATGAGTTTATATTGAAGTCTAAATCCACAGTTAATTACAATGAAGTAGAAATTGTTCTGAAGAGATTAGGGATGAGCTTTTGAAGGAGGCCTCTGAATTTTAAGTAACTAATTCTCATTGAAAGTCACTGGGTTTGGGCATCTAAGTCCCTTGCTCACTTTTGAAGATCCAAACCAGGGTCTAAAACTCATTCTGTTAACAAGACAGCCAATATTACTTTCCTGGGAAAGCAGTCTCCTGATATCCCAAAATTAAGACAACAGAGGGCTACATTTTTTGTTTTATTCTCGAAGGCTAATACTGAAACAATATAGAAATCATTGTGAAAAATAAACTACAGCGATTTAGATATTTAGTTTTTAAATCAGTTGACAGGCATAGCAAGGAAATGTTTTTACCTCTGAAGAAATAAATGTAATAAAATACTGTTTAAATAATGTTTAAGTGATGTGATGAAAGACAGGTTCACGAACCCTCTGTTATGTTAACAATTAGCAGTGCAGGACATGGATTTTAAGAAATGTGTACTGCTAATATTGGGGTCAACATATGAATAAACAAGAATGGCAGTATACACTAGAGTCAGACTTTATTAACGGATGCTTAGTTATCCATATTGCTTTACTTCTTGTACCAAGACCTACTGCAGTCATCTCCTGTGTGTCCGTGTGTCCACAAGCAGATGTGGGCACCCATTCATGCTCTTGCCCACACTGAGACATCACTTGTGCACTGAAATGTCTTTCTTGCTCAAAGAATAGAAGATGCACACATAACCCACTACTGGAATTTACTGTCAACCATGCTGTTAGAGGCAACAAGGCACAGGGGTTGGGCTGCTGACCTGGGACCACTCCAGGAGCACCCCAATATCTATCACTTGTTCTGGTACAGACTAACCGGGCAATGCCAGGCAAGCCACTGTGCCTTCCTCTCACCTTCTCTAAGTTGCTAATTTTATCTGACCATAAGCTTGTCTCTTGCTGTTAACCACACCATTGGCCACAATAGTACCCCAAGCCTGAAGCTGTCACTGACAGATAAACTTCTTGCAGTTGGACTTCAGAAGACTCAGTCATCTTGGACAGCTTCCTATTCATCTCACCTCCTGCTGCCTTGGAAAGCTGGGGTCTCTTTCCAGGTGTATCCTTGGACAGCTTGGTCCTCAGTCCTCAGTGACAGCTTGGGAATAGACACGTAAAGCCAGGCCTGAGAACCACTGTCTTGGAAAGGCCACTGCCATTTACAAAGGAAAAGCTTTAATCTGTGTTATGCTTTAAATACTCTCTTAAGCCTTTTAATTTACAGGCAGAGATGACAGAAGTCCATTATCTGAGTCAACAACAACCCTCTGAAATATTGGCCGAGCGACCTAGCAAAAACATTGGAGAGAGACTGTTCTATTCACATGTATTTAGTATGACCTCTATTTTCAACGCTGCAAAACACATAGAGGAAAACAAGCTCTGCTCCTGGAAGTTGTCTTTGTCCAGCAAAATGCTGATCACCCTCAGTTCCCAATACCAGCAATGGAAGTTGAAGGTATCCAGAACCAACAAGAAGTACACGGATGGCAACAAACACTATTTGAACCTCCATAATAAGAGAAAGGTCTGTCTCTAGGTAGAACATATATTGTCTCCCTCTCATTCTCCCTTTTTCTTTCTCTGTCTTAATAATGTGTGTAGCTCTGATTTATTTTTTATCAAGATTAACAATGGAACAATACTGCTTCAAATATTAAAAAGGCAAAGAAATGTAGGTACTGAAAATGAAGGAAAATACCTCAATTTCAAGCCTAAAGATTACTTTGGGTCCCAGAGGAAGCAGAAGCAATTTAGTGGCTGATACCCTTAGCAAGAAAAAAGGTTGTAAGATTAAGACCAACTGCTGTTTGGATAAGTGGTTGGTAATTGCACATATCAGCAATTATGTACTGTCATATCATTTTTCTGTTACCTTACTCCTCTCTTGTGTCCCGTCAGGGTTTACTTGGAATGACCCTACATCTATGGTCCTCTTTGGATTCACCTTCTTAATGTCATACAACAGTGCCTTGCAAGTTCAAAAAAAAATTAGAAGTCATTATGACAGGAGATGCCTGGTGGAGGTGCTCCTCTTCACAGATGTAGCTAGAGGCTACTGCTGTAATCACCAGGTTTCCAGAAGGAGAAATGAAGAAAGGCCTCCTGAACCTTCAAAAACCCTCTTTGTCCTCCATCCTTGCAGGGGTAGAAGAGGGTGTGTGGGGGGAGAGTTTTAGCAGGGCTCGGTATGCAGCAGGGTAAGATAAGGTTGTCTCTGTGTGGTGCAGGTGCCATCCTGAAGACCCCCTGGGGCTGCAAGGTGAAGGATTCCAGGGAGGTGGGTGCTGGGGTGCTGCAGCACCCAGCTTTGGGCATGCTGCGGGGTCTTGGTGGGAGCTTGGGGCTGTACTGGTTACTATATTGAATCCCCTTCAAATGAAAAGTGGGAGCTTGAGTTCACTACATGTAGGCTGCTTATAACTCCTGCCTCAGCGGGGGACGTTTTGGGGGGTGACAGTGGCTCGCCCTTGAGCAGAGTAGTGGGGCTCACTTCTGCAGCTTGTCAGAGGCTTCGCATTGCTCAGAAAGGCAAATGCCATCAGAAACAACTTTTTCTCTCACAGAAGTAACTGATTCGCCAATAAAGTGTCAAAAGATAACAAAGTCTGTTCCAGCTAAACTCATCTGTTCGTTGCCTGAGGGAAGCCTCCAGCTCCTATGGCACTGGGTGCTCCCATGGAGTAGAAAATATTCAGCTTGCTAATCGGATCCAGGCAGGAGTTGTAAGTGCCGCTGTCTGCAGCGTGTCGATGGTATATCTAGAGAGGACGGGTGACAGCTGGCTTGCAGGTACCCTGGTACTGACCTGCAGCGATGCCTCTGAGGTCAATGACTTTGCAGGGATGTAAAGGAGAGCAGGGCTGTACATGGAGATCCCACTGCACAAGCAGAGCGAGTCTCTGAAAGCACCTTCATGGTGAGAAGCTCTGGGAAGGACCAGCAAACCGCTGTCTCAGGCTGTGGAGACGCCAAATCACAGCTGAACGCGGGGGTCTTAGCAGTGATAGTGAGGTGCCACCTAACAGCTTGTGGAAGAGCTAATAATACCCTTTGAAAAGCAGATAAAAAGATTCATCAGCACAGATGAAGATATGAGGACTTGGACTCAGCCCGTAGCTCCTGCCAAGAAATTGTGTGGAAGGTAGAAATGAATTTAAAAGGTTGAGTAGGGGCCAGCAAGTCAATAACTGAATAATCCCACCCAGATAGGAAACCAAAGCATAAACAAGAGTCTCCACATACTGACGAGTTAGCACTGGTTGCACTCTGGAAAGGATCCTAAAATAACAGAGATTCCTGGAGACAGAATAAACACATCTCTCAGTTGTCATCCTGAGCAGAGGGTAATTGCCTAGATGTCTGATTGACTCGCTGCTAGAACTAAATATGTAGTTCTCTGACATGCTGTCACCTCCTTTGCTGTACGTTTGAGATTTTTCAGTAGAGCACATCAGGAATCAAAGCAAATGTCCACAAGGAATGATACTTCTCGACCTTGAACTTTAATCACCAGCAAAGGGTTGAAAATGTATTTAAAAGAAGTGAAGTCACTGCATTCCTGAGAGCGACATTTAATGCTGAAATTCCCCAGGGGCTTGTGCACATATGATCCAACCCTGCTGACAGAGGAACATGGTGTTGCAGCCCCTCTCTGGGGGCTGGGGAGTTGGTGTACGGCTTTCTGAGCTCCCCAGCCTGACCATGACATGGTCCTCAACTTCACATCTGATCCCCATTTCCTTTCCTGGGGTTTCCTTCAGGTTTTCCTTCAGCACATCTCTTCCCAGTTTGCACTGCTGAAGAGACAGAGAAGCAGAGTTCCCATGTCAGTCTTCCTTCACATTTTAGTAGCTTTTTTACCCCAAACCTGAGTGCTTAATGTTTTCTCAAAACCACTCCAAGGCTCTTGGTTAGTGATTCCTACCAAGCACTGAGAAATCCTATCTGCCCTGCTCATGCTTTGCTTCTTTCCTACCTCAGTTTCAGCTGTGTTAAGCCTTTATTTATATAAATGTAAGAAAACTTACCCAGAGGCCTTAGCACTAGAATGTTAATATGAATTTTCAACACATCTTGGAAGCTGCAAAGGGCTGGAGGACTGTCAACATCATACTGGTTTTCAAAAATAAAATGACCTGGCCAAACCTTTGGCTGCCTCAGCTCCTGGGGAGGATGGCATGCTGGTTTAGAGTTCAATTCATAATAGATATGAAAAATAATATGCTAAATGCAATGTAGCGTGAGTTCATCAAGGTAACTCTTTGTTAACTTGATATCAGACTCTATTGCGTTACAGACTTCTATACAATAATTTAGTCTGTACTCTGTGACAGCTTAATTCACTGAACTCAAACCAAAATTAACCTGGTACATCATAGATGAAAGGAAAATGTTTAAACAACACTTTAAAGGTAACTATAAAAGAAAATTAACATTAGATGAACATAATTCTAAGATTCTCAGTTCTAAGTCCTCAATCTTTCTTATTATGCACCATTTGAGAAAAAAAATAAGATCTTCATCAGAAGTCACAGACATTGGATGTGTGATTAATAGCAAAGGAAAAATCATGGATGTGAGACGATCTGCATTATCCAGTGGGATGCACATGGGCAACTGGTGGGATCAGACACAAAGTAATTCCTCAGCAAAGAATGCCACACAAGCTTCCACACAGGCTGCACTGGAACCAGTGGAAAGCAAGTGTACAAAAGAGCTGATGCAAAACCTGGGGAAATCTGCCAGTGGCAGACTGCAGGAAGGAGGTCATGTCACCTCCCACTGCAGATCTCTGTCACAGTACCTGCTGCGAACCCATCTCTAGAACAGCAGCCCAGGACTACTGTCAGGTGATGGAGCACGAGAGACTCAGAGAAGCTCCACAAAGAGACAAGAAATCATGGCATGGGTGGGGTGGAGGGACAGTTTCTTCTTTCTTTTCCTGACACTCGAGGCACAGAAGGGCTCAGGCACATGATGAAGCAGTGGAAACCATGCACCCCATATCCAGGTTGGCGGCCTAAGGACAAGACTGTCTTCTCTATCTCTCTGTTTGAGAATTCACCCTGGAATGAACTGAAATCCAGGTCAGAACGAGCTGGTGTGGTTGATTTATAAACCTGTCTCCTCCTCTTGCCTCCAGCCTGTGCAGGAAAAAAGCATTTTCTAACAGAAACTTCAATGGAGCTATCACTCTGTGAGCATTACAAATATATATACACTAAGCAACTTGTCTAATATACGTTCAAGATAGAAGTATGAGATGTCAGAGAATTTTATCTGAAAAAAAAAACCACAGGCATCCATGCACAAGAGGATCACTTCAAACCTATCTACCTATCTATTCAACTCCGAGCTCTAGGTAGATAAAGAAATCAAACAGAAGCTAAAGCAAGCGGACATATGTAAAATGATTTCTGCAAGCAGAAAAGAAGAGGATGTCCCTACAAGCACTGCTAAAGTAAGTTTTGGAGTTAAAAGTGGCAATTACCTGTCTCCTGCCCTCACAGGCATGACCTCAGGAGTGAAGGGATGCCCTCTGTTGAGACAGTCAAACATGCCCCAGGGGACAGGAATGGCACACGTCTGCACTGCAGCCAGATCTTGTTCTACCTGTGGTGACCTACTCATCTTTCTTTTTTCTTTTACTGCAGGAAGAATACTGCAACGACCCAGGGAAAAGTGGGGTAGGAAGGTATGCAGCATAGACAGGAGGAACCCAGCCCACGCAGGAGACCAGGTGCTCTGTTTGTGCTCCCTTGTTCTGATTTCATGCCAGCAATGACCAGAAATAAGTTCAGCAACTTAAAACCAGTACAAACGTGTCCTAGCTGGGGCTCACCATACAGTGAGTTTCCTTTCTATCTCCCAAATGGTATTTGTCATCAAGAACTTTTGCTCACAGACATTGCAAAGCCAGAAGCCTCTCTCCATTCATTTAGATGTTAAAACTCAACAGATGATGAAGGAGAAGCAATTACTGGAGACAGGAATAGTAGTTTTCTTAGTTATGTTTATTCATTTTCTTTTTGCTCAGTAAAGTCCATGCCCAATGGACAGCTGATTTTTTCAGAAACCTTTTCACGTGGTGTTTTAGACCCCCATACGCTAGTATACAGCACTTTAAGTTAAAGCGATTTAACACAGTCAAAATCAATGAGATAATGTAGTGTGAAGGAAATGTGTGGTGACAGCTTTTGCTCTTTCACGAGCAATGCATGCCCACACACCTGCAGGGAACCCCAACATTTCAGCTGGGCTCTTTGGCCTTCCATTAGAGGAGAGGTTTGTCTGCAGCGCCAAGAGCTGGGCAACACCTTGAGGCAGAGCTTCAGCCAAGGGTGCTTCTCCTCTGAAGGAGAGAACAGAATTTCTCCCTCCCAGCAGCAAATTTGGCCATTGCAGCCTTATCTTGGTAATTGCTATCCAGATGGGTGCTCTCTCTCACCCAAAGGTTTCTGCACAGAAGATGGATCCCGGAGATGATATTTTAAATTTCCATTTTCCCTTCAGGTGCCATTTGGATTTATTTTTTCTCTCTCCCACATTGCTTCACACTAACTGTATTCAACTACAGGGAGTATCAGAAAATATTACCTTAGCTTGAGAATAGATTTGCTCTCAAGTGACATCTTCCAATACCACTGATTTATACCCTTTTCTTGCATTGATCTGTTGGGAGCTTTCATCAGCTATATCTGACATAAACACTGTATTATTCTGTATTGCATTATACCCTAGAAATCCACTCAAATCCCTTTGCTCCTCAAATTAAAGCAATATGCATTACAGTGTCCTGATTTCCTTCTATTCTTGCATTTGCATTTTTGTATCATGCTCCAGATTACTCATGTATATTTTGGCATAAGCATCTCCCTGTTCATTTAAGAATATTGCCTTTAATCTTCTTTACCTTAAAGCACACAAAATCTTGGCCCCAAAGGACGTGGAGACATTTAGTTCCAAAAGCAGCTGAATTTCTGTGGAAGTTATTTAAAGCAAATGTCGTGTTGTTTCGAAGCTCAAGCCTCGTTCTTGGGCTCATGTGGACATCCACGATGTCCCTCTGGTGTCACCGCTCCACACAGCATGTGAGGTTCACCTGCTGTACTGCAGATCACTGTGCTTTTGGGAAGGGGCTTCTCTTCTCCCTCTGCCACAGCAGCACAGACCGCAGCTCTGCAGCCAAAAGGTTTTAGTCGTGTGGCTATGCTGGGATGACAGAGTTCCTCAGCAGTTTAACCACTGAGCTCGTTAGACCAGCTTTTTGATGGCAGAAATAGAGTAGCAGCTGTAGGCTGTACTTTTCCTACAAGAAGTCTGGTGGATTGGTTCCATTGGTCTTATTCACTTGGAGCATTTTCTGGCCAGCAGAAAGATCCACTATCGTATTTCTTACAAAACATAATCCTGCAAGAGTACACCTAACCATATATCTCATATTTTGGTAGTTTGGGTTGGGATTTTTTTTGTTGGGGTGTACATTACTTCTCTGTTTTGTCCTGTACATTAATTCTCAGATTTGTCCTATGGCAGGACTCCAGCATTTGCCCCAATCAGACATTAATGTTTTTACTGGAAATTTATCCAGTCAGCCAGAGCCCTGAGTTCAGTAAAGCTACATGACATATATCAAAAGCCACGATTTTCCTTGAAAGAGGAGCTTTAGACTTTTCTGAGGTGGTATATAGGCATGTTGGTTTAGAGTTTTTTGATGTGATCACCAGTCAAGGTAACCTGGCATACACTTTATTCTAGAGTTCCTGGATTATTATATCCCACTCCAAATGTGGTCTAAAGTAAAGCTGGTAGGAAAAGACATCCGTAATTTAGAGACAAGTAAGTCTTTCCATAAGTGTGAGGAAAGAGAGAAGACTCAGGATATATTCCAGTCAAGGCTGAGACCATCATGTTTGAAGTCACCCTATTCCTGTCTACTCTTATTTTCAAACATCCACTGTAAGATATCTGAGATCTGGCTTCGAAATCTGAGCACCACAGGCTCTGCAGGCAGAGAACAAAGAGCACCAAGGCATTAAAAATGTCCATTCAATCGGGCTCTGGATGGGCTCTCAAGAAGCATCTTGAAAGTTGCAGTCCCTTACAAAGAGCAGCAAGCAACCTGCAATGCCAAGGAAGATCCAGGGAAGATCCATGCAAGGCATGACCCATCGCGGTGAGCACACACAGCGTGGCCTTTGGGTCTGCTGTCAACAAAAAATTGAAATTGAAAGGCTGAGGGAGCTGGGGCTCTTTAGCTTGGAGAAGAGGAGACTGAGGGGCAACCTTATTAATGTTTACAAATACATAAAGGGTGAGTGTCACAAGGATGGAGCCAGGCTCTTCTCGGTGACAACCAATGGTAGGACAAGGGGTAATAGGTACAAACTGGAACACAAGAGGTTCCACTTAAATTTGAGAAGAAACTTCTTCTCGGTGAGGGTAACAGCCACTGGAACAGGTTGTCCAGGGAGGTTGTGGAGTCTCCTTCTCTGCAGACATTCAAAACCTGCCTGGACACCTTCCTGTGTAACCTCATCTGGGTGTTCCTGCTCTGGTAGGGGGATTGGACTGGATGATCTTTCAAGGTCCCTTCCAATCCCTGACATTCTGTGATTCTGTGAAATATTGAGCACGGTACCTGGAAGGGTGGAGGCTTTGTATGAAGGCAAAGAAGAAGCTGAAGATGGTTTGGCAAGAAAAACACTGTCACTTGGAGTCAAAGGGGAAACATGTCTGCAGCTTCCACGTCAGGACAAGAAGCCTCTTTCTCCACCTGTGTCTAGGCAATGACCTTGTACAGAGCCACTCATCAGTCCACTGTAGATTCATCACAGCCAGCAATGTGGATCTCTCCTCAGAGGATGGTCCAACACCACTGATGTATCCATGAGGAGAGCATCCCCTGAAATCTCCCACAAAATGCCCCTCCCTGGACAGTTCATATAGGAGAGAAAAAGATGTTATCACTGCTAAAAACAAACAAAATTTTATAACCAATTCAAGCAGGACAGACATATGTCTCCTCATGTTCACTGGGAGAGGAGCAAAAAGGACAGACAAAAAGACTGACAAAGGCTAACAAAACCAGCTATGTTGTGCCTACCAGAGAAAGCAAAATACTATTGCATTTTCATTAAGAATTGTATAAAAAGTTTAGGAAATTCCCTCCAGTAACATAATGGGTAATAGTTCAATTTATTTACCTTTTTAAGGCATGAAGACTAGCTTTAATTTCCCTCAACTGTGCCTCTATTTATTAATCTACTTATCTTCTAGAAAGATCATCTAAACTACACTTCTATAGGGAATGTGATCTTTGGCCACATAGGGCTCTCCAATTATCCAGTTCTGAATGAACTTGTTGTTAAAACATTTTTTAAGTCTAATGAAAACATTAGATCAATTCCTCGCAGTGATAGTTGTCATTAAATCAATAGCGTGTGTAAGTCCATTATACTGATATTTGACACGAACTGCCGAAGGTCTGCTAACAATGAAACCATACTGAAGTGTGTCCTCTGCTAAGCATATTTCATACGAGATAAGAATCTGTTAAGTCTACAGTAATTGAAACTTTTCTTCTTTAACTAAAATAAACAGATATCTGAAATGTTGCTCTAACTCACACTAGGACCACCATGATCACACAGGTTTTGGAGCTGGTCCTTTTATCACACCTTTATCACAGCTGTGCTCTCAAATCAGTTAGAAAAGCTTTTTGGTTTTTTTTGGTTGTTTATCTATATGGCTTACAAAGCACAGGCAGAGATTTCCTAATTAAGTTCTGCTAAGCACAGAGGACCTGATCCTACCCCTCTGAAACCAATGGCACTGTCACCAAGTTCAGTGGAAGTTGGACCATTCCTCAAGTCCCTGGGAAAGCAAAGGTCTTCCCAAGGAGGACGAGCATTCCTGCATCACAGCCGAGCAGCTTGCAGGGACAAGAAACACAACCAAACCCATTTCCCCATGGAGAAGAGCAGCTTCATTGTATACACTGTTATATTGCAAATGAGAAAGACTATTGAAAGATCTCTGGCTCCGTGTTCTTTACGTATTTTTTCCAGTGACCTATAGATGTAGTATCCAGCCTTACCATGAGTGCTTCAGAAACAGCATCACTATCAGTGCAATCCTGCCAGGGTGTGACGTGTGATATATGTAATATGTGTGGGATTTTTACCATAAGAGAAATATGAAAATGGCTAGCTGATGGAAAGACTGAAGTGCAGAGGAGAGCTATTTAGCATGCCATTTTTTATTATTTATAAACCTTATAATTTTTCAGTAGTAGTACACAGCATTTGCTCACAGGTAAAGGAGCTATGAGCACACGAGTGTAAAGGGGAATAATGGTCAATGGCAGACATTGACAGTTTTCTGGCTGAAAAGGACATTTTAAAATGAGAACTCAAATAATTTAATTTGAAAGTAATAAAAAATTCACTGGGAAGTGGGCAGAGGATCAGTGAAACTCTTCATCAAACAAGTTTCGGAAATTTTAGTCCTGGGAAAAAAACCACATGTATTTCCCCCCAAAATAAACCAATTGATAGGGGAAAAAAAGCCACCTGAGGTATTTTCTGAGACTTTGGCTTCTGTAATTATTGCAGCAGAAAATCCCGACCAGTGCAGAGGTGGAGCGATCGCCCAGGTGGAGCAGGGTCCTGCCCTGCCCTGTGCTCTGGCTCCCACTAACGGCAGCAAGGGAAAGCTCGGTCATCCCAGCAGAGCAGAGAGTGCAGCCAAAACTCTGCAAAAATGTTCTTCACCCCATTTTTGGCGTCTAGTTTTTAAATGTCTAAAAGTATAGTTACGAACCAGATTGTCCTGAATCATTTTCAAAGGCAGAATAAGAGTTTAACTGAAAATAAGTATGAGTCTCCTTGGATGGGTTTTACCTCACATTCAGGCACCTGCAATGTAGGCTTCTAGAGTTACATCCTCATTACAACCAAGGGAGTGAGATCCAGGGTGTGATTCCCAGTAACAGTCCGACCTATTTCAGGCATGGGATGAATCATGATCTCAGTTTCATTGCCAACTTTTTACCTGTATGGGGAGCTGGGGCAACCGGTTCAGATGTGTGGTGGAGATCACCCTGGTATGACTGTGAGGAGATGCCACCCAGAAAACAAAGCCCTTGTGCTCAGACAAGGAAGATACTGTCAGTTGAAATACGGATGTTACATAGGACCTCCCTTTAGGGAGTATGACTTGGGGGATGAGTACTGTGGGATGGAAGTTGTTGTTGATTGAAGAAAGCTTCAACCCACTTCATGTGGGGTCTTCAGATTTTGGTTGACTCTATGCTTCAGTTCAGTTACAAGGTGGAGAAAGTAAAAAAATCTCAGGTGAAAACAGGTAATTGTGGAAGGAGATGGGCAAATATGTTTGGTTTACATCTTGGTGCTGAGCACAATGGAGATTATCAAAACAGCTGAGTAATTTTCTGTTGGTAACACCACAGAGATATCTCCCCACAATCAGACACAGAGATCAGGTGCAGGCTGTCCTTGGGTCCCACTTTTAAATCTCAGATACATTTTCATAAGGCCTCTGACTCAAGGAATAAACACGAGAGGATTACAGCTAATCAGATAAGTATGTCTTTATTTAACTGTAACATCAAAAATTAAGCTTCCAGTATGTTCTTAAGAGATAGTCTTTAATATAACTCAAAGATTTTTGGAAAGATTTTTTTTCCTTTTAATTAAATCATGTTGATTTTATTTGACATTTGATTTCAAGAGAACCTCCAGTGTTTCTCCTTCATATTCTGTCTTGAATCCATGTGTAACATGTCACAGCCAAACAGCTATCCCACTCCTCCTGAAGGCTGCTGCATTTTAGCTTCTCTGTGGGTCATACAGATCAGCTGGGGTACAGATCAGCCACTTCAACATGTCCCCTGAAGACCTGGATGTCTATACAGTGCAGCACAGCGTTGTACAGGTAGCACAGTATGCATTCAGCACGTATGTACACACAGGGAATGTAAACCTGCTAACATGAGACAGCCTTTCCTCACATCAAGGAACAAGTTATGCTGGGATAAGCAACACAGCAAATACCCTGCAAATACCAGGGAAGAGATTTTGGCCAGCTTGTCTCTCTGCACTGGTCCATGGTGGGGCCAAAGCAGCACCCCACAGGTGCAGCCAAGAGTGGGAGGTTGAAGCAAACTAATACTGCTCCTTTTCATCAGCTTGTCCATACTGCAATGTATTTTATATTTCAGTTCCATGGATGAAGTCTCAGCCTTGGTTGTAGTCTGGTTCAGTCCTCTGGTCCATCTCCCCGCATGACCGCAGCACGTACCTGCGATGGTGGCACTGTGGTGGAGGTAGGAAGGGCAGAGCTTCCCTTTTGATGGCAACACTCCTTGTGGGACCACAGTGGTGGCCTTTGGGGACCTCCTTGGGTTCAAAACCACATGCTTAACTGCAGAGCCCAAGAAGGGACTTGTAGAGATGCTTCATATGCTAAACCAGAGTTTTAATTCTTCTGAGGTGGGATCTGATATACTAAACCATAAAAGAGCTAAAAAAAGATGCTATGCTATAGAGAAGTAATTACGCAAGTATATTATGGTTGCAAATCAGGATCTCAGAAGTCAGAAAATGCCTGGCTGAGAAAGATCCCATGTCTATTGAATTCCCCTCTCATTTGTTTTGAAACTGGAAGCTGGCCAGTGAATGAGGCAGGAAGTCTGAGGAGGAGGAAGGAGATATGGTGAAGGCAGCTGAATGGTGTCCTGGGGAACCGGCTACTATCTCTGTCCCTGCTGGAGAGTTTCTCTGAGATACTGCCAAGTCACCCAAACCATACATCGAAAGCTTTGTCTCAGTAATTGTGTGGTGTTTTGTTTTTTAAATGCATAAATTAGTGCCCCAAGTTCTGATTCACAAAACTGCTGAGCACTCGTTGCTGAGAAAGAAAACAAGAGCACTGTCCTTCCAGCGCATAAAGTGGTAGAAAACGTGAAGCGTTCAGAAAATCAGGTCATTAGGCATGCAAATTGGGTCATCAAAATTAGTGGATCTTTTTGACATTAATCTCTCTAGATTTCTTCCTGGGAAAACAGGGAGATCCCATACCCTACAGGAGAGTTGTGAACTAAATTAATTTAATGTTTGTTTCCCCGTCAGCTCCCACTCCATCTGATGCTGATGCTATTTGCATGTCAGGCAGGCTGTTTCCATCTCTTCCTCTCTTTCTGCAATCACTGAAGACACAGCTGAGACATGGATTGCTGCTGTAATGGTACAGAGCATCCCCATCCCTGGGTAAACCTGGAACAGGATCCCTGCTCTGGCCTCTGCAGCCACACCAGCCACCTTTGGTGCTGATGGGTCCATCTGGGCTGCTGAGCACTATGATTTCCAGCTCCCAAATTCTCAAACTTGGTCATATCTGAGCATCGTTTCACAGGTCGAGTACCGTGAAGTCTGGGATGACCTGTCTGCTGCCCAGCTTTATGGCAGTGCTCCACTACATAGAGCTTCCCAACAGCAAAAACACCTTCTGAATGTGCTTGTTTCTCAAGGTGGTTCTGCTCCCTTTCCATTTAGACAAGCCTAAGTCTACTATCCCTAAAGTAAAACACTAAGACTCCTACTGCAGATGTTTAAAGTACACACATCACAGAACAAAGAGCTTATTCAGCGTGAAAAGAGTTACTGTGTACCGAGAAGTACTCATGCCTCAGCTCCCTGTTTCTCCAGTCCCCAGTGTCTGGGGGCCGTTTCAGTCACTGCTCATCCTGCCACCCCAAATCCTGCTGTGCCAGAAGAGGTAGCAGGGTGGGACCCCGCAAAACTGCTGTGCCTCCATCACCCACAGCTTTGTCAAGGGATTCGGGGAGAGGGGTACGGCTGTGCCTGAAGCCACAGTGCTCATCAGGGAGGACTTATTTCAATATGTTGTTGAAACTATCTGATGTCAGGTTATATGTCTCAGGGGGACACGCGTTTCGTGTAGTTTGTTATGCCATCTGTTAAGAAATGCAGCCATTCGTCTCGCTGCTACACGACTACAGATGGGGAGTTTTTCCCCCTGTGTGCAGTACTGTCACTACATGCCAAAGCCTTCTTAGCTGGAGCCAGGTGGAATCACCACCACGACGAGCGCGCCTGGGAAGAAGGGTGCTGCATGGGTCTTCCTGAGCACCTTGGCTCATGGCGTGCAGAAAACTTAATGAACAAAGCCAGCCTATACCAGTAAGGTCATATCCCCAAAATCCCTCTGGCTGATGCAGTGGAGCTTGAGGACGACGTCATGTAGCTTTGTGCAACACGGCGTGCAGCCCTGATTGCAGATCTGACCCTCTTGTTGGCTGGTTGTTGACGGTATTTGCCCCAAACAACCATCTGGCAACAGCACCATGAACCTCAGACGCAGAAAAAAAATCCAAAGCCTCAGCTGCTGCATCTGTGGAGATGCTGCAGCTTTCAATGAAGGCTTGGCGTGCACTTAACTAAACACCACGGCTCCAGTACTCCAGACTGCAAAGGAAACCATGCTCTGCTGACTGACTGACCGAGTCCTGCCAGGGAAAACGCAAACACGGAGCGAGCAGCAAGTCCCCCAACAGCTGTAAGCAGCTATTGACTTAAGCATCAATAACACTCCTTTATTTCAGGGGTGATTATCACACCTTTTAATATTGAGCTGACACTTTTCCAGCAAAATTGGGTCCATTTCTGAGCCTGGGGGTTGGAAGTTTAAAGGAAGGTTTTACAGAAAGAGGACTGTAACTGGAAGTTTTATTAAAAATGTGGAAGTTTTACAGAAAGGCAATGTTGGTTGGGAAGAAAAGTTTTACAGAAAGGGGATTTCAATAGGAAGGAAAGATTTGCAGAAAGGAGACTGCAAATCTAGTTCATTCTGATCACCATCCACTTGCCAATCCCTTTGGGACAGGTATTTCTCTCAAGAAGAACAGAAACTGGTATTGTATTTATTTTCACTGGAAAGCAAATGGTCACCCTGCCATCACACGGGCAGCAGCAGCCGGCAGCGTTCCCCAATGCAAACAGAGTTGCTGCCTCCAGGAAGACCAAAATCATCAGCAGGAGCAGCAAAACAGGTCCCTGGGGATGAAGCAGCACTTCTGAGGCTGGTGGGTGTACCAGAAAGTCTATCAGAAAAATGGACAAAAAAACCCCCATTTTTTCCACTAGTGTTAGAAAGCTCTTTCCCCTCTGTCCCCAGCCAGTTCCCAGCCACGGGTGGTGTTCAGTCCTTCTGCAAACCCACTTTCAAAGCTCAGATCTGGGATGCTGCCTTGGGAAGGAGAATTTTGGGGTACCTGTATATGTTTGCATCTATCGCTTCTTATAAAAACCCAGCTGGTCTCAGCAAATACAGCCCTAAACTGAGCCCCTCAGGTCCGCAAAGCTGCATGGGCTCCATGCCCACCCCAGTCAGGCTCCATGCACCAGCAGAGACAGGTGAGGTGGATAGATCACACCAGGAACCAGTCAGCATTTCAGAAACCATCAGGGATGGGAGGGGACCTGGAGGTGCTACCCGAGGCACCAAATGATCAATACATGCCTATCCTGGGTTTTTAACCAAATGCAACTTTTGACTGATGCCCAGTTCATTTCACTGGTGTTCTGTGAACTTCAGGCTCCTTCCTCACACTGCAAGACTGGAGCTTCATTTAGCAAGTGATGTAACCAATCAAAAAGTGAAAGCACTTTAATAGAATACTGTGACTAATGGAAAGGACATTTGAATTTGCAGATATCTTCTCTACTTCTGCCATAACTTACTTCTGTCATAGTTTAAGTTTCCATAACAGATATCTTACATTACGCATATACATCTTTGAGGCATGTAAAGGCCTGTACTTAAAGTAACCCCAGCAGAGCTCTGTCTGCCATGAGCTCTCAGTGGGGACTGCCCGCATGCATTTATTTTGAGTGTCCATATATTGCACCTGCATCTCTGATGGCATGGCAAGGAGACAGCTGGCAGGATCCCCCAGCTTGGGGATGCTTCAGCCACAGACCAAGTTCATCCACACTTACGTAGAGCCCCATATAGCTGAAATTTTTCTCCTTGTTTCTTACAACTGGGAGGCTGCCAGTGCTACATCTGCCTCTAGAAGTTACGAGTCCTGTAAAAGATATTTGGACTACAAAAAACAAGGCCCCAGGAGAGAAAGGATTAGGCACAACCCTTAAAAAAATGAAGTCTTTGTGTTTTAATAGCCGCATTTGTATCTCAGCCTCTATCAAGATTTTCACACAGTGTTTTGGGTGGGAGGCAACCAAGAGTCAGGGCATCTCGAGGGAGCTGCCAGTTGAGGCAGCGTGTTCTTCAGCACCAGGAAGGGCAGCAGCTCCGCAGACCTTTGAGAGGAGAAACACTTGTTCCCTTCTGCACCTCCATAAATCCCCAGATGGACATCCACCAGGGTTGCCAGATTTAAAATCTGAAAACACAAGATGCAGCAGCCACAGCAGCTGGGGGAAGCTGTGAGGAACTATTTTTCCATGATGTCGTTAAAAATAAAATTGGAAATGGAAGAGAAGTTGAAATCGAAATAGAAAAAAATAGAAACGGAAGAGTAAAAACTGCAAGAGGGGCATGGTGGAAAGCAGAGGAATAGAAGTAACGGAAAACAGGAAAAAATAAACACTTTCAGTTCTGAAAATTATTAAGTTTGGAGAAAAATAACAATTCTGCTCTGAGAAAAATTTGCAAAAAAAACCCAAACAGCTTTAATAAAAACTCAGGATCTCCTCAATTTTTCAGGCAAATGATCAGCAACATGGCAACTTTTGTACATCGATCCTTAGGAAGCAGCACTTCCACTGACTCCTGTCATGAAGGACATGGGATTAGCTCAGGCACCAAGGAGCTGACATAGTTAAACTGCTGCTGGCACACACAATCAATCCACTTTATGACTGAGGCTGTAAAAACACGCATGAAAGCAAATTCGTAAGAAAGATACTCTAATGAAGATGTATAGAAGGGCTGTAATGCCATGTAGCCTCTTGATAGCTAAGGCCCTGATCCTGCAAATTAAGCTAAGCGGCAAAGTTAATCAGATGCATAAGCGTTTGCAACATCAGTGGGTTTTTTTTCTTCCCCAAATGAGCTAAATTCAAAAAGCCTTGGTTTAAATTACATGAAGATATTAGCAACGTTGGTTCTCTATTAGAAGCAGTTTATTCATTCAGGGTGTACAGTACGGAACAACACGCCTGGCATGGTTAGCGATGCGTGAACCTGGAGGGGAAGCAATCCCTTTGCATTCCCTTCACAGCCAAGTTGCACAACAATTCAGGCTGCTGCCTCAGCAGCCAAATGGGCAATTTTCCAAGCCTAAAAGTCAGCAACTAACTCAAGTGTTAAGGCAGTTTTGTTCTCCCTTAAAGTTGACCAGATACCCTTGGAAAGCTCCCGTGGTTCATTCTTCTTCCTCCTCATCTTCTCCCTGTCAGCCTCTTTCACTAGGAGGTTACGACCATGATGTTGCATTTCCCAGCTCCAGAGCAAGAGGCAAAAACCTCACACAGCTTCACAGGGTCAATGTCAAAACCCTTAGTTTGTGGTGAAGCTACAAACATCCTGGTGAGGATGACAAAACCAGAGTAAGGCAATTGAGGGATGAGAATGATAAAAACCCCAGGGTCTCCGACAGCTCATCTCCTATCTTGGAGGTAAGTTTAAAGCTGGGGCAAATGCTTGTTAGCTGCAGGCATGGCAGGGTAACCCGCAGGAGCCATCCTGCACATGTCTTCATGGCAGCGAACCAAATACTAACTCAAAGCAGCAATTCCTACTTGCATATCTCAAAGACATTGCTAAAATCACCTCTTTTGTACAATGCATGATGTTGTGTTCAATGAGAGAGAAAAACCATCAAAAGCTGAACAGGCAAATGAGAGTGGAAACCCCTCTCCATGGGCACAGCATCTCTGTGATCGTAATATAATGCAACCAAGGCTCAGAGGCCATGAGACCTTGTTGTCCTCTCAACACACCCATCAGCACCCCAGTAAGACTTTTAGCATTGATCACTTGAACAGTTATGGTTTCTCATAACGAAGCAGCATTGTGTAAAACCTTTTAGAAATAAATTAGCTTATTCAGGAAGAATTACAACACCAAGGGGTAAGAGAGATACAAAAAGAACAAGTGAACAAACAGCTCTTGCTTTTCTCTACCATTTTTAAGAGGCTGAAGTGAAAATTTCTAAACATATTTTTCAGTTAATTTCCAAATATTCTCATTATATGTCATCTCCATTGTGGTTCTGGTTCTGACAACACTCATTTCTCATCCAAGCATTCCAGCAAACTCCTTCACAATTGTTGCCTCTTTAACAAATACTTTCATCCCACATCATGGATGCACTCAGGCATTTCATAGCCAGTCTGCTGAATGGCCACAATGCATCTAGAAACCAAGAATGTCTATAAATATTTCACTGTGTATGACCTGAAATTTCAGGGAACCCCCTGAAATTCAATGATCACTTGTGGTCATTCATTACTTCAATTTTGCAACAAGACCAGAGGATCTAAGTGTGTCTTTGAACCTTGGTCCCATACCACGTGAAAATGAAGACGGCAAAGACAAGTGAAAGAATGTTAACATGCCAATGTATCATTTCTAGTTTCCCAGCCACAAATGTCTGGAAAATATTTTGAGTACATGTAACAATTCTCACTCCATTTTTCAGTCTTGGTTCTACATACCTCTTACCGGTCATCCCTGGAGATAAATACGGTGCTAGATGGACTTTTGTTCTGACTTGGTATCCAACTTTTTACATGGTTGTAGGATCAAGACCTGGCTTTTCTAAGTTTCCCAGGTTTGGAAGTGTTTCAAAGGGAAAAACAGAAAATAAAAACAAATGCCATCAATTTAGTAATCTTTTTTTTTACCATTCTTCTCTGAACCATTTGTAATAACCAGACAGGTATTAAATAGCTACAGTGTCAAGAGGAAAAGCAGATGGAAAAGGGAAAAGAAAAAAATCCTAATATCTCTTGTAATTTCCTACAAGGCAAAAAGAGATGAAGTGAGTACTACACTTCTCTTGAGAAGGGAAAACAAATGCTAAGAACAATTAGAAAAAGAAAATGCTGTTTCATTTCAAATCTGCAAGAGAAAAATCTGCTATTTTTTTTATTTTTGCTTCATTATAAATGAATTAAATGAATTCAGTTCATTCATGAGGTGACCTCTTCATTTCAACCCAACCCCTCCACAGCAGAGCGCCGGATGAGGGGGACACGGAGGGAAAAGAAGAGGGGGCTTCCCGGAGCGCTTTGTGCTGAGGCTATTTTGGATTGCATAGCAGCTGGTGGGCAACTGTGGGCAGCATCTCTAAGTGGCAGCAACGCTTGGGGTGGCAGCTGGCAGCTGTACCAGGCCTTGGATCAGGCCCCAGGCCCAGAAATGCAAAGACATCACAAAGCCGTTTTCATCCCTTGTCTTGTGTTGAGCCTCCTGGGAGGCACAAGACAAAACCTGGCATTGATGTTCTTGTTGATCTCGATCAGCCAGAGCTTCCTCGCTCAAAACTCCTGGAGACACCCCTCCTATATGCATTTGCAGAATTGGCCCAATGTGTTTCAGAGACTGCTCTTTTCTTACAGTCAAAATGATAACAAGCTAGATATGCGTCAGCTCTTCGGAATAACTGCTGGAACAAGATCAAACTGGTGGGCAGGATGTTTGGTCCAACAAAATTTGGCTTTCAAGCCAGAAAAGTTTCGTAACAGTGCTCCCTTAGCTTGCTGCAGGAGATCCCTTTTGCTGAACTCAGGCATAACCAGCACTGCTGACCTATTCTGTTTATGGGATACCTGGCATGGTCCAAAAGCGCCTTCTGAAATAATCTGTTCAACACATCTCCACAGCTGCTGTGTAAATTTAAGGACTGAACATGAGCTGGCCCTTGTGCAATCACTGCCCAGGGGCATTTGCTCTTGAGTTGATTTGCATTGACAATATAAATTGAGCAGGTTCTGGAAAGTACAATGCAGAGTCAGTGCTGTTGGTATCAGAGCAGGCAGCATTGATTCCTGACCACAAACAAATGTGCATTTCGGCATAGCTCCTGCTGGAAAGAGAGGAACGTGACTGTTAATTCACGGCTTCTGAATAACTGAATATAAAATGCTTGTCAAGAAAAAATAATAATAATTAAAAAAATTAACCTTTTCCCTAAGTGATTGTCAAACCTGACGTAGACAAAACATCTAGCAGGTGAAAGATGTTGCAGTTTTCCCTGCAAATCTCTAACTGGAGAAAGCACTCAGCCACAGCTCTCCTCCAGATCAGTGAGAAGGTCAGCAGCTCCCATCACAGAGCAGCCTTTGCTCCACGACTGCAGCCTGACACCTGTCAGCTTCAGTAGCTGGAATTGAAACCTTTCCCAAACCCGCTGGCTCCAGCTGGGAGCAGGCAGCCCAACCTGAGCTCTGCCTGGGCTCATGCAGAGTAATCTTGTTCCCAGTTCCAAGAACAAGATCCATGAGATATGCAAAGATGTCAAAGCTCTTTTTACTTGAAAAGTAAATCACAAGCATCTGTGGGAAGGTTACAGCAGTGCTCACACACAGAATATGAGCTATGCTCTGTTTTTACAGACATTCCCAGGTTTGGAGAGAAGACCAAGCAACCAATTAAGGAAGCTAAAATGATGACGAAAGTGTCACCAGAAAGATTTAAAGAGCACAGGTTTGTCACCGACTATCAAAAGTTCAAACGAACATCTCTGCAACTCTGACATGGTGATTATAAAACTTGCAACCATTTGGTTGTACTGGGGAGAGGCTGGATGTGGCATCTAAGCTGGGCTGCAATGCCCTCCATTCTAGGAGCTGTGGTGATAACTTAAAACAGCTTTTGCAGATACAGTTAATGTCACTTACTAAATTGCATTGATTTCACTAACTATAGCATTTACTTGATAAAATAAAGTTTAATATAGCAATGTGGATTCTGTTGGGAAAACTATTACGCATTTTATCTTCTGGAAGATCTTGAGTTCATGCAACTAGGTTGATATCTCTGTTGCCTTCAGGGTTTACACTGCCCATGCTTACATGACTATTAACTTATTCACAAGGACTGTTCATTTAGATCCACACAGCAAACCCTTACAGCACCTTCATGGTATCTCCAAACACGACCTTACTTTGCCTGGGGCACCTTCAGTTTTTCCCCAAAACCCTCACAGCATCCACTCTAAGGCACTTTTACCACTTGCTGCTCCCTCAGCTCATCCACATCACTCTCCAGACCTGTTGCTTCATCCATGTACTTATGTCCCTCTGTGGCCACCTTGCCCAGCAGAACGTTGCAGAGCTGCAGCTCATCAGGGCGAGGGACAGAGCAAGAGTCTCCCAACAGCTCCACACACTGTTTGGAGGACAGTCTTTGCTAAGGAAGCCAGTTACCACATCTGTCAGTGCTACAACCTCCGCTAGCAAGCCACTCCTGAGGACTCCAAGAGCATATTTCAACAGGACCCAGTTCAAATCTCAAGCAGTCATTTGTAAGCCATTCTTCTCCTTTTGACACCCAGGGAATGCTGTAAGGTGCCTTCCTTGGCATCCAATTTCAGGTGTCAGTTTGGTACAAAATGGAAAAGCCCTACTGCCTTAGAATGAACCATCCCCAGATGTTTCACAAAGCGAAGTGCAATCAGATCACTGGATAAATCTGGCTTGCATTTTGTCACAGATGCTAGCATTATGTAGCCCTAATTGATTGCTCCCCGAGTGTTTCACCTTTGATATCTAGGAGACTACTCAGCACTGGTGAGACCATGCTTGGACTACGGTGTGCAGTTCTGGCTCCTCATTACAAGAGAGACACACAGATACCGGACAGAGTTCAGTGAAGGGCTATGAAGATGATGAAGGGACAGGAGCATGTCTCCTACAAGGAAAGGTTGAGAGAGCTGGGACTGCTTAGCCTGGAGGAGAGAAGGCTCAGGGGGATCTTATCAACATATATACCCCGCAGGGAGGGTGTCAAGAGGACAGAATCAGGCTCCTTCAGTGAGGCTCAGTGACAGGACCAGAGGCAATGGGCACCAACTTAAACTACAGGACGTTCTGTGATCATCAGGAAACACTTTTTTTTTTACTGTGAGGGTAACTGAGCACCGGAGTAGAATGCTCAGGGAGCCTGTGGAGTTTCCATCCTTGGAGATATTCAAAAGCTGTCTGAACATGGTCCAGGTCACTGGCTCTGGGTGGCCCTGCTTGAGCAGGGCACTTGGACCAAATGAGGTCTCTGCCAACCTCAACCATTTTGTGATTCTGTGAATCTGCTGCCCATAAATCTATTGCCAGTCTGTGAATTAGACTGGAGGGGACATTACATTCTTCACTTATCATAATCTGATGTAAATAACTTTGCCTCTTATTGCCCTTATTCCTTTTACCATCTTCTGTTTTTTATTCTTTTAGACTTATCATTTTGTTGTGGCAAGAACTACCTTATCCTGAGCTTTGTGAACTACCTGATGGAACAGGACAATGCTCTCACTAAATCTTTTGATTGACACTGGAATGTTGAAAAGACAAAGAGAAAATGAAAATCTAATGTTAAGTATTGAATGCTTCATTTTTCCCCCACTTTTGAAGTAAAACTGAAGACTTTGTTTCACCCACCTTGGCTTCCCATCAAAGCCAAGTCAAAGGATGTTCCTGCAGCTGCGATTCTGAAATCAGACCACAGGAACAACCACCAAGCAAATGGTCAAGTAGCCAGCTCTGCTCTTGTCCCTGGAATTGTCCAGGGGTGTGAACCATAGGCATTGCCCCCCTGGACCCCCACTGCCACCACCCTCCCTGGACAGCAGGGCATGAAGTCAGGATGCACAGGATGGTCTCTATATGACCTTCATATGGACACCTCTAGCGCTCCAGTGTCTCTCCACGCATTCACTTTTCTTGTTTAAGCAGATGAGAAAATGGTGGGCGTTTTGCTAACAGCTAAATCCAAGCTTGTTCCATACTGCTAAATGATTTTCTTTTTACTGTCCTGCAGCAATTGAAAAGAATTTTCAAGGTATTTTGCCATTAGAGGATGAAAAGTGTTCTTGTCTTGAAATATTTTGTCTAAGCTTACTTTCTTTGTCTAACTAAATCGGTAAACTGATGTGTGACCTGAACATAATGACTGCATTTTTAAATCAGTAAAAACTTCAAAGGAGCATGTTCGTTGCAGACTACAAAATCGTCCTAGAATATTCACTGAGATACTCTACATCAGGAGACACATACATATTCATTAGTAGTTTTTATTTATCTTCAAAACACTACAGTTCTGAAAGAGCAAATCAAACAGAAGTCTAAAAAGCCTTTGTATTCAGCCAAGACTCTTCTCAGAAAATCATTAGTATTACCGCAGTTGTACTGAGTAGACAGGATTATTAATTAAGACATATTGGTTTGCTCTGGTGAGCTTTATCCTCAGCAGAAGATCTGTCAAGCTATTGTGGTTTGTACACAAGTTTTCTTCACATATAATTTCTTACGTTTTCTAAAATGAAAACTCACTTGAGGTCTTTGCACTTACAAATTTCTCACTAAAACAATGGCAAAATTCATACTGACTGCAATCTTAACATACTCAATCTAGAAGTATATCTGCTACAGATTTAAGAGTATCTTGCTGTTCCCCCAATAGATAACCACTTCATTTATTTTATGGGCTTTCAAGTCTGGGAATAACGGACAGCAGTCTGTGGAACAATGGTCTTCAGGAGACTCGTGTTTGATTTGTCACAGAAACGAAATAAATCTCCAAAAGAGTAGAACAACGAGTTAACAGTCCTGTATAAGGCTGAGATTAGGGGAGAGGAGTTCAATTTTGCCTAATGTTGAACTTCTTGTGTGATCTTGGACAACACCCTTGTGAAAGTCTACATTGTCCTGGCTGGGACGCAGTCTGACTGGGATGAACTGGTGATCTGGAGACTCGTGCTCTTGTGGCTGGGCTGTTTCTGGGTCCAAAGACAGGTCTAAATGAGTTCACATTGGTGTCTTTACACTGATCTGCATTGTAACCCTGAGGGTAGATCTGTAGTTGTAGACCTGAGCAGACTGGAAAATTAGCCTACATTAAGATCTGTGACACTAGACTTCTAGAAATCGCTGAGGTAGCTCAAATACCTCTATAGACCATTAGTCTTCCCGTATCATTTCATTCTTCACTGTAAAATGGGGATGATAGTGCTGACCGGTTAGGTGAGTCTGGTCACCCTGTTTGGGTGGTAACAGAGCTCAGTGAGCTGGGCCACTCATCCCCAGGGCCAGCGGGTAATCTCTGATGTCTTCTCTTTACTGACATAGGTGTAGCCACTCTCTTCATTTGAGGACTCATTTGGTTTTTAAATAATATTTCTATGGTAAATGGTGTGAAGTGAGATTGTGCTGACTGAATAAATGGCCTGTGAATGTATCACAATCTCAACACTTCCTAACAGTACCGATGCCTAACAGAAGAAAATATCTATTTTGCTTAAACCAAAACTGCAAAGAAATATAAACAAATTTGATCTAGATGTCAGTGAAAAGCAGTAGCCAATGTATTTCTTATCTTTCTTGAGCTACTTTTTCTAGTAGCTGCTCAGGGTAGAATTGCACACTGATTCTGATTCAGGTTTTGACCAAAGTGATGCTCTCATGAGATCTTTGTGTTTTATTACACCCAGAGATCTTATCAAGAATAAGATCTGCCTTTTCCTAGCTTTTGTGACTCTCCCTAACTTGAAGACCTCACAAAAAAAAACATACAAAGCAAGACAACCAATATATTTAAAAACCAGTCCTGAAGATCATAAAGGAACAGAGAGGCAATTATGAGAAGTGAAATGGCCACCGTCACAGCATGTCAACACCACATAAAGTTGCATGTTTTATGTCCTAAAGTAAGCACAGCCACTTCAGCCTTGCATCAGGGTGTTCTTCAGAGATAAGCGCAGGTCACAGCAACTCTTCTTCTACCATCACACACTCAACACACAGTCCTCAGTGTGTTAAATGCTGCAGACTGCATTAGCACAAACTTATTCCTGCAACTGCCTATTAGAATCTGTCTTAGAAAACTATTCCATCTGGAAATTTCACAGATAATATTTCGTCTGAAAAATGAGCATCAAACGCCTTTTGGAGGTTTTCATTTTCATTCTTCCCCCAAAGTTCAGAAGAACATTTGTGTCTCAATGGCAAATATCAAAGCATTTAATTGATATTCTTATCTATTCTCTGTTCAGTAGACATTACAGAATTCAGTCCAAATTCCTGTGTCCAGCCAAGCCTGAATTATCATCAACAAACCAACATGACTATCTATGGTTTGAGTTCTATTGTGCTTAGTTGGAGCTCTGTCTTCTTCTTTTTACAGTTTTTATAGGTCTTTACCTTTTTATTTTTCAACTCTCCTTACTCCACAAGTCTTGTAAGCAACTTTTCCTTGTTTTAGGTTCTCCATAAGAGACTCTCATATCCCGTAGTGGGAGGACATACACAGGACTGTTACTCTTCCAGCTCCTCTGAGTCTGTTTCTCAGCTTGGAAGTTGCCCCTGCAGTACAGGTCACCTCCAAAGAAGTGAAAGCTTGAACCTAGATGGATGCTGTAAAATACTCCATGGAAAATCCTAGAAATATTCCAGTTAAGAAGGGCAGTCTTCATACACCATCTAGCAGATGGAGCAAGACTTGATCTTTAGCTTTACTGAAAGGCCATTTGCAAACATCTGGGGCTTATCTGTGCTGAAGTAGTGTAAAACTCTTCTACTTCAGTGGATTTAGGGTCAAACTCTAAAAGCAGAGATATCCACAGCAATGCAAAGCCTAATACAGAGCCTCCTACAGTGGACAGGGCACTGGTTTCTTTGGGACTCCTCTGGGTAACATGTTGTATGTTTGGTGTTAAAGATTTGCACACACAAAAAAATCATTGCTTTGGAATAATGGAAACATTTAAAATTCCTTTGGATAATGACACCATGAAGAGTTCACAACATACATATGGAGAAGGATGGGAAGGACATGGAAGAGAGAAAGGCATCTTGCCTTGGGAAAGGTCATGGAAAAGGTTGGTAGCAGGACTTAGAACAGAAACCAGGTGTTCTGGCTGGGGGTCTTACAAGAAGAAAATTCTTCTCCTAGGGAACTCTTGTCTCAGCATAGTGCTGAAGTAACTGCTGAGGGGACAGTGTAAACCAAATCATCAGCCAGCCACCTTTTCCAATAAGGAAACTCCCAGAAATTTTGGCAGGTATCAAATCTGTTCCCCAGCACACAGCACCAACATATGGTTGTGATACATGTAACATGGCAGCATTTTTCAGCAATACCTGGCAATGGCCTTTGAAAGAATAACTTCCATTAGATTGCACACTGAGATGCGTATAACTTCAAATGCAATAACAACAAAAGTAACAGTTGTAGAGTCAAGCCTTACAGACTGGCCATTTCCTGCAGAACTGTTCTACCTGCAGCCAGTGTTTTTTCTTTAGTTCTTGTTTAAAGACTAAAGGACTTTTCCCTCATTATTTTCTTATATTATACAAGGTATTTTAACAGCTGCTGGAAGCCGAATACCATGTTAACAATACATAATTTAGTAAATATATGCCCATATTGACACTGAAAGAAAACCTGAGATTGCATCACCATACCGTGTGTTTTTATTATACTGTAAGTACAGTTTCAAGCATAATAGGATTTATTCATAGCATATTTACTCCGCTGAAGTGAGCATAAATATGTAAATGTCTGAGGCTTAGACTGGGAATTGCCTACTGCTGCTTTCAAGTCATGCAGCACTTTCCGCACTCTAAATGCAGGCTGACAGCAGAAACGGCAGAACTGTGCTTCCAAGGAAAGTATTACAGAAGGATCAAGCTTGCATATCATTACCTTACCCCTGACTTCTAATACAGAATGACAGTGGACACACAGTTGTAGCTTTCACACTACTTTAATGGAACAACTACACAGAGAGAGCGAGAGAGCAAACACTGCTGGTTGGGGCAGCTCCCACTGGACTGTGATTTGAAGGAAGAAAAAGTCCCTTTTTATAAGATACCATTCAGATGTACGAAACAAAATGATTTCATGTTGAAATACCTATAAGCGAAGAGGGTTGATTTTGTTCCCTAGCTGTCAGGGAAGAAGAGGACAGCAGAGTGCTTGCTTGCAGCACTCGGGTAGAATCTCTTTCTGAGTGAAATAAGCATGAAATATGTGGTGGGAAAGTTATTCTGCCCAAGCCGGTGGATGCAGCTCTGTTGGTTTCTCTGGAGTATGAACCATCAGAGGCCCATTTCAAAGGCTTGCAGGCACGAGAAGCTGCACCAAGGTGAGGGAACTCTGTATGCAGCATGTTAAGGTGAAGGACTGTGCTTACAGCTTTCTCTGAGGCAGAAAGCTCAAACCATTTTCAAAGTTGCCAATAAATAAGTAAAAAGACACAGCAGAAAAATTGCTCATGAGGCAATTACCAAAGGGTAATTGGAGCAAGAGAGAATAACCCCAGGTTCACAGTTGGGATTTCAGGTCTAAGCAAATATCTGAGTAATGGACGTTAGCTGCGTACACATTTTAATTCACACCTTTCCACTCACTTATTGCTTCCGCGCCAGATACTTTTTAAAAAAGTGAATCAATTGCCTGTAAAAGGTGTCAGATTGTCAACAATGGAAATGAAATCTCCTGGTTACTGAACAAACAGGCTCAGAGCAGCACTACAAACGTCCACTCATCGCCGAGGCAATTTGTCTCTTGTGTAACCTGGAGGGTGTCTCTCCTTGTAATCGCTACTCAGTCCCGGCTTGAAATGCTCCAAGCACTTCTAATACAATCTGATCCCTTCTGACCCTGCTTTACTGCCCCTGTTCAACCATGAAGAATTCAAGCTGGAACAGGTGCAGAGCAGGATGATTAACACAATCTGGGGAACAGGGAGCCTTTCACAAGCAGAGCTGCCAACACTATCAATTTATGTGGTAGACAACTGCTTTGAGCAGTAACCTACCGGATTTCCAGTATCTGGCAGCTTAGGTTCTTGGATGCCTGGAAATTCAGGAGAATTTCACAGGGCCCACACAAAGCAACTTGAGGTGGAACAAACAGCGAGTCTGTTACGTCCCAAGTCCCCCAAATGGTACAGAGTCAATTTGTGGTTGTCACTGCTGGACCTACATGGGCAGAACCGTCCAAGGGGAGCTCAGTTAATGTAGGGTAGTAAAGGCTGACTGCTGCCTCAACTTACGTGGGGTTGGGAAGGAAAACCACTGTGAAGGAAGAAATGCCACTTACGCTAAAAGACAATATCAGCACACGAGAACAAACAAGTGCGGACGGGCCAGGGATACAGTCACACTGTGAACTGGAAGATCTCAGGTAACTATCAGCATAAAGATGTTGCACAACAGCCTTTCTCTGAAGGAGTGGGAGGAAACACGCTAGCTATTCCTAAAAAAACCTTGAACCTTTATGAACAAATGATATTTTAAAACTGTCTGTAATATTAAGGATCAAATCTGCTAAATTCAAAGATCCTGACTTGTTTTCAACCACACAGTAGCCCTTATGTGCCTTTTTCATAAAAAACACGAGTCCTTTCTCTGGACTGTCCTCTGTGTTTTTCTCCACTGAGCACTAGCAGTAGTATTACTTTGGTTTTCAGTGTGTTCATTTTATTTCAAGTGCAAGTTTTTTGCATTAGCCTTAATTCCTTTGTATGTTTTCTGCTTATATGTCTTTACATCACACAGGTAAAGGACTAGAGATTTTGGCATCATTTAGTTTAGCTGATAACAGTGTCTTTAAAAGAACTGTCTTGAAATTATCTGTATTCCTAATTTTCTTCTCTTGTGTAATCACAATTTTTTTTCTAAATTTTACAACATAATCACAATTGTAGCCCTCTGAAATCGGCAATGAATGAATCTCTTTTATGGCCATGGCATCATGGAGTCACTGGAAAATCTCCTGCAGATCAGAGGCTAAATTTCCACTTGAGCTGAGAGCTGGTGCATTGTGGATAAAAACTATATAAACCCTATTAATTTCACCCAATGAAGGCCCCTACTAACATTCTTCCCTGTTACAACCTCCCTTATAAAAGTCCATCTGAATCTTTAATACTAAGCCATGAAGAAAAGACAACAACCTAGAACTTAAAAAATAAGGTCTTTTCAATTACTGATTTAAAAATGGAGGAAGGCACCTTATGTACCTTTTTCTTATCTTTCAGATAAACACCTCTTGGGTAAGCTTGGTAAATCCTTATCTGCTAGATAAAGGACCACTATGATGGGCCTTATCGCTTAATTAAATCCTGGTACTATGTACAATGAAGTCAATAATTTGTTATACAAGATAGCGCTTCAAACCGTGGCTGCGTTGGATAATGCATCTCTATCGGTTCCATGTAGCACAGCACGTTGTGACGGGTCATGTTCCACAACGTGCTCCTGGGATGCAAGGAACTCATTATAGAAAAGGTGCCCAGCTTCATGTGGACAGGCTGTGATAAATAAATCTGTGGGATTGACTAGATAAACTAAGGTCCCTAGATGAATCTGATTTGATATGTAGGGCCTAATTCTGTCAGTCTTTCTTGTAAGGAAACGAGTCAAATTTGGACGACTGTGGATTTTGGCCTCAATAAAATACTGCTGCTGCTGACGACTGTAATGGAAAAAACAGAATAACTGAAGTTGATTTTAGATGTTGCAAAACCAGTGGAACAAACACAGCTGCTGATAAAGCAGACGGTAAGGTCTAAATCCTGACCATCCTTTTACTCATCAAGGTTCATAGCACTCATTGCATTTACATCCACATGTATCAGGGTGATAAAAGAAATTGCTCAATAATAGCTACGGCAGTTATCACCAGATATCATACTGGTAAGGTCTTCCTGAATATTAAACTCAGTTCAAATTATTCTCTTTTCCACACAAATGTATTTGCGTAAAGAAGTGCAATACTTGCAATGCTTCATTTCACTAACTGGCTTATTGGTAATGTGGTAGAGTGCTCAGTTCCTGAGTTTGTTTGGCAAGAACACTTTTGTATATATGGATAATCTATAAAATCAAGTGCATTGTATCTCTGAGTCTCTGAAGGACTCCCATTATAGCCTAAACCCATTAGACCCAGCAAACAGAAATGGTTTGATCCTGCAACATGCTCTGATGCTCTGCAAGCCAGGAGTCTTTTCCTGGTAAATATGGAAAATTTCAGACTTGAGATCTGCTACTGGCTCCAATTTTGCTCAGTGCTATCAAAATAGAGACTCTGTGGTTGCGATTTCTTTCTCTTCACTTTTATCAAGGCAGGTTTTCCACAGCTAGGAGCTGCCATTCAGCTCCTCTAATGTATCTGAATGCAGGAGGTTCACACAACGAGCTTACATTGGGCATCTAACTTTTAGCCAACTAGAGTTAGAGAACATTTATCCTTCTCTTTGAAAGAATTCCTGAGGAGTGTCAGAGCATGCAGCTGTAACAGTGCTACAGCACAGATGTCTGTTTGTGAAGGATGGGGCATCTAAATCCTTGGATGCTCAGCATTTCTTGTTCGTACTGAAGACAATAATTGCTTTGAAATGTGTCATCTTATTTATGCCAATGACAACTCCTGGCCACTGGCATAAACAGGAGTAACCATAAAATTACTCAAGATTACACCAACCAAAATCAGCCCTGTTAGGACTATTCTGTACACTTAGCATCTCCACACATTTGCATGGTTTGTTACAATCATATTCATGCTTTCATAAAGCTGAGGGCACAAAAACTGCTTCCAGGAACCGGCGATAGCGAGGCCAGGCTAAATACACTCTAAGTTGCTAGAGCTGTGTGCAGGAGTTCTTAGGTTTCACAGCTGGGTGCTTCTAGCAAATTTTACTCCTTTCTGTGCATGATCCTGAAGGACTTCCCCATAAATGCACAGACCTAGTTTTTGCATGTCTGGCAAACTCTTCCTGTACGCTTGCCAAGTTTTAAAAGGCAAGGAATCAACAGCTGATAATTTATGCCAGGAACCTACAATGATCCAAAGTCACCCCTTGTGTAATTCTGGTAAAGCCAGCAGAGTACGTGGGGAAAAGTTGTTGGCTTAGCAAAGTAAATTTTCACTGACATTTGAGGAATAGACAGTATCAATTAAAGCAGAGCTAATTATTGCTACTATTATTTGCATTGCAGTAGTTCCCGGAGGCTTTTAACAGAATTACAGCCTTCTGGTACAAGGAGTTCTTAGGAATGTAAGCTCTGATCTGGAAGTTCATGTATGACAGCTGACATTTGGTACCTGTGCACGTCTCAACATTCAGTGAGGCTCCACAGAGCATGGGGCTTTACTCACAGGTACGGGCCACCAGAATCGGGGCCACAGAAGTTGCTTGTCCTGCTCTGAGCCAGCAGAGGTTTGCCTGGAGCCATCATGTGTCCTTTCGGTCTTCACAGAGTGGAAGGGGTCAGCCCTTCCCAAAACTCAGCATTTAGGCAAGGTCAACAATACCATACATTGGCTCCTTGCCAGAAAACCTCAGGAAACACTCCTGACCTTTCCTTATTCTGATATGTTTTTCATGGGGTACCACTCCCCTTGGCTAAGAATGGGGCATCTTAGACATTTTCCACTATATACCAAGTCATTTTTGAAAGGAAGGACTGCCTTATGTTTGTCAGCTTCACCCTGAAACAAAGCAAGCTTAGTCAGTAAGGCTTCCAGCATCCAGAGTGGGAAAAAACCCCAAGACCTGTTTAAGGTCCAATTTGCACAAACTCATCCAAAGACAAGGGCTTAACTTTGAATGGAATATGGTGACTCGGAGTTCGACATCGCCTTGTGAGGTTCATCACAGGAAAGTTATGAGCCAAAGCTGCAACTGGACCACCCATGGACCAGCTGCTCCACCTGTCCCTGCCTTGCTATGAAAACTCAGTCTGGTTTTGCCAGACTGAGAGGGACTAGAATAAAAGCTCACAACGAGGTAACTGTGGTTGGAAAAGAAGGCAGAAGCACATTTTCTCTAGCGAATCAGGAGCTATTTGCTGTTGATAACACTGTTCTTACTGTCCTTTTCTTAATTTTAAGTGTTAAATGGAATTGAATTTGGATTTCTGACTGGCGATTTTTAACCATTTGAGTGTGCATACAAAAATAAATAATAATATAAACAATAATGTTAATAATAACAAGAAACAGAAAAATTAATGCTTTTGTAAAAAAAATTAGCTACTAAGTATTTTGGAAATAAAATGTTAAAACCTAAAACTAGTGTAAATAAAACTGATAGTGACTATTGCAGTGGAAACAGTTCAAAGTAGAGAAGTTAGGGTACAACAATTTTTATTAAAAGGTTTCAAATAATCAGAAAAAAAGCTTAGCAGTATTCTCCCCTGCTTAGAAAAGGATATCTGAGGCAGCAGATGCAGGACAACCTGCCCTGGTAATGCAACGAGCGAATACAGAACCAGGATTACAAGTTTCTTGAGTTCTGGCCCAGTTATTCACTTTATCCCCTTGCAAGACAAGCTGTTGCATTCCCAATTGCAGCTGGATTCGCTTTGGAAGACACATAGGCAAATACATAATTTATGCAGAAATTCCAAAAGTTTATTTAATAAACTGAGGATGATTAGTTCACATAAAGTCATTTTAATTCATGGATTCCATGGGCAACAAGTACGTTAACCCCCATTTACAGCAAAGACACACGCATGTTTGCATTTTACAGCACAGGTTAGGTAGTATCGAGAAAAAGCTGGAGATTTTTATAGAGAATCCAGAGCTTCTGTAGTTCATGGAATTTGAAAACTCATGAAAAGTCCCGAATGAAGGTGACTAGAGTCACCATATCTGTCTCTGCCATCACAATTTAGGTCCCTGTTCCACATCTGCTGAAGTTCTGACATCTGGGAACAGCCACTTTTTTGTACCAGAGCAGTACAAAATGGCTGAAGAGTCTGTATATTAACAAACAGAATAACTGTGAGCTATCTTGTTATTCCTCTTTAATATTGGATTGGTGCACTAAGCAAATGGTCACTTGATCTGTGTTTGGATTGTCAGTCACGGAAATCAAATCAGCTATTAAAATGAGCAAAAATACAGAGCATAAAATACTTACAAAACACACTCTTCTACACATTTGAATGCCACAAAGATGCTCATTGTGAGTATTGCCTGTGTTTAACTCTTCATTTCCCGGTCTCAAACAGAAGGATACAGAGAATTATGACAAGAGATCTGCGAACTGTACCAGGCTGCTGCTGAGACTGGTTGAGTCTCACCCCACACACTTCTCTGTCCAGCCTTTAAAGGGTCCAGAAAATGCCTTCCCTTGTCAGGAAATCCTTTGGCGCTGCAAACCAGCTACCCAAAAGAAAGATGGATACCAAGGAGTGATGGCTGAAATCCTGGTCCCACTGAAATAATCTTTTTTTTAAATCATTTATAGTAGTACTATTCACTTACCACTTGCATGTCAGGCAATCAGAACTGGACTGATGGACAGCGTATTAAATATCAGCAAGAATTGCCTACCGATGGTCTCTTTCATAAATTAAAGTTAAAATTTGGCTGCGAGTTTGTAGGGATATGTAAAGAATAAATCTCGAGCTGTACAGTTGTGAAGAAAACCTGAAAAATGAGACCAAATGCAATGCTGAGGTAAGTCTGCAGGGAGCTCAGAACAAAGTGACATGAGAACTTCCTTATTCTCATAGCAAGGGTTTAATCAGATAACGCCGATAATTTAAATACTAACATTGTTAATTATTTCCATGAAGACTTGTCCACCTGGGAAAGTTTTGCCATTTACTTGAACTAGTCTTGCTATAGCAGGCTCTGTTTTAGAACAAATTGGGCTTCTTCACAAGTGATGTAACCTAAAAGTTTGTTTCACATCAAGGCACAATTTTATACTGTGTTTAACCCGCTCTGTGCAGAATGCCACAAATCCTGATTGCCCTGTTAAGAGGAAAATCAGTAACAGGAAGGAAACTCAAAACCATTTTTGGGGTATTACTTTGAGAAGGAGAGAGGGGACTCACAGTGAAGCAGCCAGGAAGGAAGCGCTTTGAGAAAGGGCTAGCAGAAAAGGACTTTCAGTTTGCAGTGAAACTGGATTTAGCATGTCAGGACACCGAGCCTGTAAAGTATGTACCCAAGTGAGGCTTGAGTCGAGAAGTAAGCACTACACGGCCTGAACTATTTTAGTTGTTTATGCAAGTGTTAATTCCCCTGCAGTCAGAAAGATAGGAAAAGCACTGATACACCTAACATAGCCTAAACATCCCTTTCATGATGTATTTTAATCCCATTAACTCATGGGGCTTTTTCCACACGAGAGCTGAACCTGAGGGTTCAAGCTGGACCTGTGACCTGCTGAAGCCTCCATGCAGCCCAATGTGAACTGAGCATTTGCAAGCAGCCTCCAATTATGGCAAGAGACACACAATCACAGACTCAGATCCTGCCAGGGAAGCGTGGGAGCGCTGGCAAGCTGCGCCTCATTCTCCCGTTCCCGCTCCCCGCTGTGCACCGGTCAGGTAACGGCACCGCAGCCGCCTCCTCAGAGCCGGCGGGCCTGCTCCCGTGTGAGGGGGAGGCAAGGCCCTGGCGGCCCGGACTCCCCGCAAGGACGCCGGGGCAGGTCGCGGAACCGCTCGGGAACAGCTCCACAGGCCTTCCCCAGCGCAGCCGCAGGCCCAAGGCCGAGAGAGCCCCTTCCCGACCCGGCCACCATCCCCCCGTCACGGCACTGGCCACCCCCGCGCGCCTGCGCGTTCCCGATGCCGCGCGGTGGCACGTGCCCCGCCGCGGCGCACGCGCACTCCCGCGTAGGCCGGCCGGCCGGCGACGCGGAGAGGAGGCCGCTGGGCGCATGCGCGAAGAGCGATGACGCGCGCTGGCGTGCGAGGCACCCGGGCTGCGGCCAACCAACCAGCGGCGGCCGCTGCCCGCCCAACCCGCGAGGGAGGGATCGGTCCGCCGCCGTCCCATGATGCAGCGCGGGGGCGGCGGCGACTGTGACGGTGGCGGCGGCCGCCATGTTGTGGTAGTTTGTTGTTCTCCTGCGGTGCGTGCGTGCGGAGGGGCGGCGGGAGGGGGAGCCGCCGGGCGCTGAATCCGAGCCCTTCCCCGTTCCCCCGCTCCCCGCCGCTCCTGGGGGCGGCACGGGATCGCTGCCAGGAGCCGCCGCCTGGGCAAGGCGAAGAGCCATGGCTGCCGCCCTGGGAGGAGGCGCAGGTGGGTGTTGCGGCCCCAGAGGACTTTACTTGGGGACGTGCGGGGTCCCTGGGCCCCGAGGCCTCGCCTGGGGAAGCGGGGCCTGTCCGGGGTGGACCGGCCGGCGGGGCTGAGGGGAGCCGAGGACTGCGGGGCCTTCCCGGGGCGGTGGCGCCGCCGCCTCTGTCTCCCGCCTGGGCGGGGGCGGCGGGTTTGGCGTTTTCGCGAGTGCGGAGTGGCTGGGCCCCGCGCTCCTGGCGGGGAGTAGAAGCCCTTCGGGCACCACAAGGCCTCAGAGGCTCTTCTCTTGTTAATGGGAATCGATGTCGTGCGGCGATGGGAACTGTTGACTCTCCATGTCCGGGGCAGGACCGGGAAGGGACAGCAGCTTTGTCACTTAGCGCGGGTGCGGGGCCTCTGGGTGACATGGATGTGTTTGTTTAGATACATTCACAGAATCCCAGAATGTCAGGGATTGGAAGGGATCTCGAAAGATCATCCAGTCCAGTCCCCCTGCCGGAGCAGGAACACCCAGATGAGGTTACACAGGAAGGCGTCCAGGCGGGTTTGAATGTCTGCAGAGAAGGAGACTCCACAACCTCCCTGGGCAGCCTGGGCCAGGCTCTGTCACCATCACTGTGAAGAAGTTTCTTCTCAAATTTAAATGGAACCTCCTGTGTTCCAGTTTATGTGCTTTGTGTTATTATTGGTTGTCACTGAGAAGAGCCTGGCTCCATCCTCGTGACACCCTTTACATATTTCATTCCCATAGTTTTTACAGCTACAGTTGGTGACGTGTTTGAACAACTTACCTCTTATCTGGGGAATAGCTATAATTCATTTTACAGACTGCCCAGAAGCAGAAGGTATCACTTGGAAAGTGTAAAACGAAGCCAGTGCTTGACCTCAGACCTCTCAGGCGTGCATCTGCTCTTCTTCGCTAAGGACACTTCTCACAGCATTTTAAATGACAACTCAAAACCCTCCAGCAGTCTGATTATTAAGCAACTTTTAAAATGAGAACACATGAATGATAAAGAGAGACTTGCAGGGGACACACTGGGGTGTTCAAAAGAGACACAATTGAAAGAAATGTCTGGTTTTGATGCTATAGGCCAGCCTTGCTTTCACTAGGAATGACGGTTTTGATGAAGACTAGTCAGAGTTGTCAGTTGATGTGCTTGTCCTCATCTGTACAAAAGTTTTTAGTGATTTTAGTCACTCTTTTCCGTAAGTAGGTGTCGGGGAGAAGAGTGTGGCTTGTCCTTGTGATCACTCACTTGAGTGGTCAAAGTGTTCACCATTGTTAGCTTAATTGGTACCAAAGTACACGAACACAACTAAGTGTCCTACTAAAGGTAAATGTTACAAATAAATTCACAAATTTAGGAGTTGAGGAGTTTGGGAAGAAGTCTAGGAAGGGCAGCACTGCTTGGTAAAACAGCAAATATTTATATATTTGGATCGTTGTTTTAGTAGTGCAAAATATATTGCAATGTTTAAGTTATTTTGCGGAAAACTTTGTGCTAGTTTCTGTGGTTCACATTAGTTATTTGTGATGTGGAAGTGCACTTTGCCTGCATGTTCTGTCTCTGAAAGCTTTGGGTTTTTTTCTAGTATTATGAAGACAGAGGAAAGTGTCAGTTTTGGAGCATTTTAGTTTTTGTGTTTAAAGCTCTGCTGCAAATAGGATGAACATGTTTTCACGTACAAAGTTGTATACAACAGACAACCTTCAACTGAAGTTTTAAGACTAGTTTTTTTTTGTTTTGGAGTACCATTTGCATCTAACTGTGAATTAGGATTGCTTTGTACTAGGTGGGCACATGCAGTTGTTTGTTCAGTGTTAACACTGCTCATCAATAAATGGTGGCCAATTAAATGTGATGCTTGCTCCATATAAGCAGAGTTTAGTCTAGATGATCACTGTGCAGCACTTACCTGAATGAAGAAGCCCAGAGGTTTCTCTGTCTGTGTGACCAGTCAAGGAAAATTCCTGCTTGAATACTCTATTTAAGTGTTAAATACACTTTTAAAACCCACTTCCAGCGGGGGTATATGCAACTCTCTTTGGAAAGGAGCTGCTATCTAAAGTGGTAATGAATGGGAAAGGTGTACAGGATGAAAAGCCCAGGACTAAGTGGTTATTTGGCTTAGATGTTTTTGGTCTGTTAAACTGTAGAAACTAACGCTTTGGATTTAATTTTGTAATTTTTGAGGGAGAGATAACAGCACCTCAGTGTTTTCTTAAAGAAAAAAAAGACTGTCTAGTGATTGTTTTAGTAGTACAAAATGGGTTAATTTGACATTTCAGGGTAACAGCTGGCAAATTAAGATAGTTGTGGCTTGAAGATGCGGATTAAAATTAAAATCTTCTGTAAGGACATGATGCAGGACACGTGAAATGGCTGTGTTTGCTGAACATTTAAGTATATTTGATGGGTTGGAAGATTATTTTTCTGTTAGAGAGCATGTGTAGATTCTGATCACTTACAATTTTTTAAGCTCTTGGGAAATATTCACTTGATTAATAAGAATAAAGTATTCATATGCCCTTTTGTGACCAGATACTTGTCTTGGTGCAGCTGAGCTTTCTAAGGATGAAGAGAAAGGCTTTTCTGGTGACAGTTCTCACAAACATAAGCTCGGAAGTTTTCAAGTGGTGATCTCTGAGGTCTTGGAGTGATTCACAGCTTCATAGTGTTTCACAAGTTCCTCTGCTATGCAGCCTGATTCAACTTGCTTCAAATTCTAGAATGGCTTTATTGAAATGTGGAAGTTCAGGGTGGGTGCGCTAGTGGTGATGAGGGACTTTGAGGACTTGTAGTTGCTCATTAGTCTGTTGTTATGGTTAAGACAATGGTTCCCAAACTTTTGATTCTAGCTTTCATATAAAAACAGAATGAGAGGAAACACGTTAAATGTTGAATAACATGATCTTACTTAAAGGATGGCTACCAAGGGGACAGAGACTCTCTCTTCACAAGGAGCCATGTGGAGAAGACAAGGGGAAACAGCTACAAGTCGTACCAGGAGAGGCTTCACTCATACAGGAAAGACTTTTTTTACAGTGAGAACAGTCAATCACTGGAACAACTTTCCCAGGGACATAGAATCATTTTGATTGGAAGAGACTCTCAGTATCATCAAGACCAACCATAACCTAACTCTAGCACTAAACCATGTCCCTAAGAACCTAGTCTAAACACCTTTTAAACACTTCCAGGGATGATGACTCCACCACTGTCCTGGGCAGCCTGTTTCAACACCTGACAACCCTTTCCGTGAATGTTTTTTTCCTAATATCCAATCTAAACCTCCTCTGGTGCAACTTGAGGCCATTTCCTCTTGTCCTATCACTTGCTCCATCATTTGAGGTTTTCAAGATCCGGTTGGACATGGTGCTAGATAATTAGTCTCATCTAGGATCCCCTTCCCATGAAAGGTTTGACCAGATGGTCTTTTGAGGTCCCTTCTACCTGAGCTGCTCTAGAATTTAGTGATTATCTGCTTATAGTGTAACATAACAACTGTGTAGTATAGATGCGGAAATGTTTTCTTTATATTTACTGCAATCAGTTTACAGCTAGATTTTAAGCTCATTTAGGGAAAGATGATTACAGAGTAAACAAGAAACCATCAGTAAAACAAAGGAAAGAGCACTTCTTATCTCAGTTGTCTGCCATACAGAAGCAAGGAAAAATTATTGTAGGTTTTCTTCTGTCAGATTAATTAACTTCTGATGAACTTCAGTGTACATATCCTTGGAGTGCAAATCGTGACAGTGAATGGAATGGAAGAGGAGCTGAATATACATCTACCCCATATTCTTGCTGAAGTCCCATATCAAGAGTAACTGAATGAGTGTTTCTCTACCTTGGAGAGTGTTATGTTATTCCTCCAGCTTGAATTTAAACTGTCATCGGTTTAATTTCATTTTAATCTGAGGACTGCTGTTACACTCTCAGCAGTGTAGTAGCTTTAAAAACCTCTTGTGAAGCTGTTGGTAAAGATTGGAAAAAAGCTTATACTGGTAGCACAGCAAGCCTTCCTTTGTGTTGTGGGTCACTCTTCCATTCAAGGATGTAGTAAAAATTCTCCAGTCTGACAAATTAATTTGAATTTATTGTGCTTCACACTATTCAGCAGTATACAGGGTCTGGAAATAGATTTCTGCATTTCTGTCTAGGTGAAAGTGACTGGAGTGCTGGCTGTGTTTTGGTCTCTGGATACTGCATGTTACTTTATTAGGCGGACTGATGCAAATGGTCACTCTAACTTAAAATTTTATTGGAATATGCACACACTAAACTTCTCTAAGTGTCAGAGGCCTATAGGGTTTACAGTCCATTAAATACAAATATATGATCATAGGCTGTTGTACCAGCTAAGGACTAGTGCCAAAAAACATTACTACTTGAATGAGCTTGTGGCAGGCAGATTTGCTTTAAAGCATGGCAGTTTTTAATCTCTTTGTGCTTCTTTGACAAGCGTTCACTAAAAGTCATGTTTTTCTGAATGTTCTCTCATTTCAGGTCATCTAAATTAAACATAACCTTAGTGTAATTTTTTTTTTTTTTTAATACGAAAGGCAAACCATGCTTTATTACATCAAACATGAAACCTCGGATTTTAGGTCAGATAGAACTTGTTTTCTAGAATAATTTAGGATGATGGTTGTCACAGACTTGACCAAAAAACCTCCAAGTAAGTAATGTGATTGGTCATGTAAATTCTCCTGTAATGCAGCCTTAGTTTTAAGTGTAACTCCTAGTGACTGTGAAAGGTGCTGGTGAGTTCTGTGAGAGTTACAGTTTCTCAGCAGTGTCCAAAGCCATTTGAGAACTGAGTTAATTTGGATTTCATTTGAACTGTTGGCCTTCATTCACTGTTCAGCATGTTTGTGAGGCAAGGACTATGACACTTTTAAGATGTTTTTCCAAAGCAAATATATTTTCAAATCCAAGCCGACTTTGGATTTTTTTTATTTTTTTTTTTTTTAGTACAAAAGACACCAATAAATAAAGGTATTATTTTTTCAAGCAGTGATTAGAAAGAGAACTTCAGTTCCTGGCAGCATATCATAATTCTGTTCTTGCTTATTGCTAGTGACTTGCTTTGCATCATGAGAAACTCTCTAAAAAAAGTTATTTTTGAGAAGGTTGAAAGAACCCCTTTCCCTTAGAAATTAATGTTTTCTGCTTTATTTCTTTGAGGAAACTAAACATCCTGTAGGATTAATTTGGAAAGAAAACATGAAATACACTAGTAGAGGGACATGTTATGCAATTGTTACATTGTAATAAATACTTAGTCACTGAATGCTTAAGGCTTCTATGAGTAATTGTTTACAAATGTAAGATTCCCATGATGTCTGTCCCTGAAAAAATAAACTCTGTTTGTGTGTGGTCTGTTTGTGTACATGTGTTCTTGTGCATAATGTGGTACTAGGAGTGGATGTGATTTTTATGGTGGGGTAGAGAGCTTGATTATCTTAATAAATGGGACCAGACTGTAATGTGCTTTGTGATGTTTTAGGTTTGCATCACAGGTTCCGGTTCAGGAGTTCTCTTGACCTTGTGCTTTTATTGGTAGATGCTGCTGCAATTTGTTACCAGTTTTCATTCAGCTGGTTAATAGCACAGTTACATTGCCAGCCTGTGTTTTAGACATGACTGTTCCTGGTGAAACCTATTATTTTTCTGTATCACATAGAAAGTAGTACTAAAATTCACTTCACTGTTGGGCAGAAACATGTCTGTTTTTAAGTGGTATACTCAATTCCTGAAAATCAAGGTTTTACAATACCTACGTCTTGTGTAATCTTTTGCAATGAAATATGAAGAAGAATATTCTGTAGAAATAAACTATTACATAAAGATAACCTGGTAAGCTGTTTTTGATCTGGAGGCTTGTGCTTGAAATTCTGTCAAGGTGTCATGTTGAGTGTTTTAAATATGATACCAGGGAATGGGATAGATGAAGATGGACTTGTTCAGCATTAAATGGAAGCATAGAGAAGTTGCATTTTTTTCATGTGGTAAGTTACTTTTATTCTCTAGGTTGGTTTGTCTGTTTGTTTAAATAGCTCCCTTACCTGTTCTGCCCAAAAGCAGTGCATCTTAGTTACTTTATTAAAAGACGTGTTGGGTAAACAGTGCATAATACTTTATTTCTTGGACTATTGAATCATTGTGGCAACTCCATCTTGTTTTGGATAAGGAGAAATCTTTCATGTTTTTTCCATGCCTAAAACTGATAGTATGTTTGGTATTCACAATAGAGTTATATTGAAGCAAACCAAAATACAAAATTTGGAACTGTTAAGCTTTATGAGACAGCATGTGGTCAGTGTTCAAGGAAGCATGCAGGTGTATTTCTGAGAAGATGAATAATGCTGTAATCAAATGTTTTTCCTAGTCAAGAAGTCATGGCCATCTCATTGCAGTAAAACAGTCCATCTTAGCAACAGTTGCTATGTAGGACTACCTTTTTCGGCTATATTGTTACCATTTTAAACGTTTTGAGCTCTGCAGTGTTCCTGCTGATTCACATCCTACGCGTGGGAGACTTGACTCTGTAGCTTAGGACTCCCACTTTACATAGGAAAACGATGAGTGAAGGTTTTATTGGAAGGTTGTCCACAGAGTTAGAAGCTACCACCAGCATAGCCAAAGAGGAAATGGGACTTGTATTTTGTCGATTTTTAGTGTGGCTGACCTGTTTTTATTAAGCAGAAAAAGGATGACAGTTCTGGGCATATATCGTAAAACCCCAAAATAAGCTGTACAGAACAGCCTCTAGCACTGCTAGTGCTACACTAGGGTAAGTATAAAACAAATAAGACCCTTTTAGTGTGGGAAACTGAGTGTGTTTGGCTTTGTGCTTATTCTGATTCAGAGCCTTGCGAGGCTGCCTGGTGTAACAAAACAGCCAGCGTTAGGCTCTGCAGCAACCTGCAACTTCTCTGTCGCTTTGATAATGGCTATTTCTGAGAGCTGCAGTAGGAAGAGCCAAGTGGTGGATTATTTATTTTGTTTTCCTGTATAACTGGTCTGTCCTGCTTCCTTATCCAGTTAGTGCTTTTTTGGCATTTCATAGGTCTTAGTTTTATTTTGCTTCTAGTGCTGCCTGAAAATTAGAGAGGGGGCTTAGTGCATTTAGTGATCACCTGTCAGGATCTTCCAGATGATACCCAGCTAATGCACACACATCTCAGTGAGCTTTGCTGCGAGAGCCTTGAGTAAAAATGAGGAGCCGCAGCTATTGTGTTGCATGTCTTGGCAACAGGTACTGTGTACGAATGCAGTGACACTGCTGGAAGAAATACAAAACCTCTTCCAACTCCTACGACAGACATTTTCCTGCTTAAAAAGCTTAACATGGTGGATCTCCCTCCCCCCTGTTTTTTTTTTTCTTCTCATCTCCCACACAGTGGTACTGAGAATTATATTAAAAAAAAAAAAAAATTTGGCTGTTGCTCTCAGTGGTTTTGTGCTGTGCTGATGCTGAGTGTTCCTCCTTATGTGCAAGTTAATGTTTTACAGGCACTTAACCACACTTGACGCAAACATTGACTTGTAAGAGTTTCTCAAGGAGAAACATCCGCATATGTTATGCTTCTTGTTGTTTACTGTTTTTTTTTCTAAACGTAATTGCGTAGACAGGTAGAAGAAAAATGAAAATATGTGTAGTTTCAGAAATGGGAAAAAAAAATGGTGCCTCACTGAAGTTTTCTAGTTATCCCATTGCACTGCAGGTGTCCAGTTCCATGCTTGCTATCTCACAAACAGCGAACCTGGCAATGAATGCTATTTGTAGATGCGTGACTGTTGTGACCCCCTTTTCTAAAGGAGAGCTACAACCTGTTTAGGGCTCTGACAACACAGTGTCAAAATTGACATAATTTGTAATGCTTATTGTCAGTGTCAACTGTCACAGAACGTATGAGCATAAAAAGGAATAACTGGCTCCCTCTGTCCCAAAGATCTTTATATCATAAGCGTATGAGATGAGAACAGCGAGGTGATGGGGACATATGTGGACCCAATTCTTATAAGTTGCAGTCACCACACACAGATTGACGAGTCATTTTTGAGGCTTTTGTATGCATCCTGCTAGAGGGGACTTGTGAAGAGGGCTTTGCATGGATGTAATTCAGCTTTGGATTTTGGTAGGAGTCGCTCATAAATAAGGAATAGGATGTGAGAAATTTGGAGGGTTGGAAGAGCTGGAGAGCGGATATTTGCAATGTCAGCTGGGTGGGGGTCCTGTTCAACACTAGAAACTTGACAGAAAATTGGACCCTCTTGGTATTGTTTCTTCGGTAGCAGTAGAACTAAGTTGGAGCACTTTTATAGCCATTAAACTTAACTATCTGGCTTGTAAAAGTACTATAAATTATGATGAAGGGTATTTCTTTTTTATTGTAGAGAGATCTCAACAGAGAAAAATGATTTGGCACTTTATGTTGTCTAGATTTAAACCTGGCTGATGTGAAGGTCCATCTGTGTAAAAATTGTGTGCTGAAGAGCTTGAAGAATTTGTCTTCAAGTGGTGTTGGTTTATAATACAGCTCTCTGTAGTTCTGAAAGTGGTGCCTGGCATGAAAAAGGTATGATACCTTTCAAGCAAGCAGGCATAGCTTAAAAAGAAGTTACTGTCTGCCTGATGGTGGTCGTTGTCTTGAGCTGTGTTAGTCAGGATGTAGACACTCATAGTTTGCTTTGCTGCAAAACCAGTCACGTTACCTTAAAAAAATAATCTTTGGAGGTGGTTGCATCACGTCAGCAGCTTACTGCAGTCCAGCTGTAGGGACAATGACAGTGCAGGATATTTGTGCCCTTAAAATGGCAGTGCGCTAAGATAATCACTGCAGCATGGTTTAAATGAAGGTAAGGAGAGCAAGGTGACTTTTTTTCAGCAACCACAAAATTGGGTAATTTAGTGTTCAAGGGAAAGATAGGAAGTGCTTGTTTATCTGTCTGGCTTTCCCCTGTGGGTGGAATAGGAATTGTAATTGAAGGAGGTTGCAACATGTAGATATTTGAGTAGAGAAATGTAGAACAACTGTTTGTTTCAATGGTGTTAGCCTGTCTAAATTACTTTAAATACAGATGATTAGTTACAAAAGTATCTGTAGGCAATGAACAGGGGAACCTGATCAAGGGGAATTGTTTTTGCCTTCTGTTTCAAAACAAAAGTTGCCACACTTGAATTGTGTTGCATCGTAATTCATACTGAGCAGTCTTATTTTCATACCTATTTATAGTTGAAATTTCTGGTTTGAAAGCTCTTAATGTAGTGACATTGCAAGAACTGAATTTTCTCTTTTTAGTGTTTTTGCCTCCTCCTACCTCTGGTCACTAACACACCTGTATTTTGATTATATGAAGTAACAAGTGAATAGGTTTGTCATTGCATGTGTGGAATATTCACTGAAGGATACTGGGTTGAGTTTAAAAAGCTGCAGATAGATTTGATTAAAATTGTTGATTAAAAAACAAAAAAACCCAATCAAAACAAACACCACCACCACCAACAACAAAAAACAACCTCATCCCCCCCACCCAAAAAAGAAAAAAAAATACCACCAAACAACCAAACCAACGAACAAAAAACAACCCTAAAAAAACACCACCAGTTGATCCTTGGTGGTGTACTTGGTCAGAATTCAGTCCTAGTAGAGTCAGGAGGATGACTGGATATGTGGCAGTTTAGTGTTCACCAATTCAGATTGTAATGGAAGGACAGGATTGTATTTTGCAGACCACTAAACTACAGCCAGTTTCCCCATGTGTTGACTGTAACTTCTGTTTGTGCACTTGTTTGGTTCTTATAGAAGTTATTAAAATGTGTGAAAATATGCTTATTCCAGGTGTGCGTTTTCTATTGGGCTGTAGCCACAGGATGAGAGTGTAAGGTTTGAGTGTTTCTGAAGCTACGTGCTTCTGTTTTACAGATGACATCTGGATGTCTGAAGAGAGCAAATGAGCTTTGCTTTTTTTTTTGTAGATAAATGGAAGCTTTAATATTTTTAAGTAGCAAAACTGTCATTTGCAAACTAAGCTATGCAAGAGTAATTCGTGCTTTGGTTGGCTAGAGCAAGGTTACTTGTTAAAATATATGGAGCACCAGTTTTATCTCAGAAGGCACATGCATGCCTATGTACACAGTGTAACCTACTTCAATGACTTCTGTTATTTTTAATGCCCCAGTTGAGGTAATTGATGGTATATCACACCTGACTTCCCTCTTCTGTTTTGGATTGCTGGTACCATCCTGCCTTGTGCTGACCTGAGGTTAACTCCTGTTTTCAAAGTGCCTTTGCGGGCCCAGTGTGGGTAGATGAGCTTGTGGCCCCCAAGGCAAACAGAGATGTGGCAGGTGTTATTCCCTTCACCTTCGTTCCACCTCGGTTTCATACATTTCTGGGGAGCTTCTGTCTCTGGGATGATCTTTGTTGGCAACATTTTCTAGTCATGTATCTCATTCTCTGTTTTCCTTGGGTCATCCTTACTTCAGTGGTGAGAAGAGGGAAAGCTATATAGTACATCTGTTATTATTATTGCATATTGGTATTAACTGTTTTCCTTATGTTAAAATGGAAAGTAAAAAGTATTTTTACATCTTCTAGAAAACAACACCCCCCTCCAAAAAAAATCTCACCTAAGTGGTTCCTTCAGAAACCGTTCATTTCAGTAAGAATTATTTATTGTAGTCACCTTCTTTACAGATGATGACTTTGATCAGTTTGATAAGCCTGGTGCAGAAAGGTCTTGGAGAAGAAGAGCTGGAGATGACGACTGGGACAGGTAGGTAGGACATTTCATGTTCAGTTTCTGTATGCTGAATTACATTGATCTGGTTTCCTATTCTAGCATTTTGTATTCTAACTTTTAGAGCAGCATACATTTGGATACTAATGAAGATGTTGGTTGTTATGCATGTGTCAGCCGGTGCTAGATTGTGCCAAATATACACTTGCCTTCAGGAATATAGAGAGCAATATGAAGAGATACCATTTAAAATTGGATAAATACAAAGTGTCTGTGGTGTGTAAGAAACATTTCAGTTAATGTCCTGGTTTTCCTTTTAAATATTTAGTGGATCTCAGTGGTTTAAATATTTAGATTTTTGCTAGTACTTGATTTTGCCCAACTTAACTTTTTTCTCTTACCTAGATGTTTAAATTCCTATCCTTAATCTTCTACTTCAGTTTTACATTGGGAAGAGTAATGGAGCTTAGGTATGGGCTTCTGTTGAAAAATATGACTGTTTTAAAGATTGAGAAATATGTGTGGACTTGGTATTTTCAGGAAGAATAAGAGCACGTTCTTTTACGTGCCAGCATCCCAGCTGGGAAAGACTTGAATCAAGCTGCTGCCTGAACTTGTTTGTTCTTTCTGGGAGAAAACTTTCCACGTTTTTGTGTTGTTTTTATAATTCCTTTTTGATAATTGTCTTATTCAGATTAAGGCAGTGGTTTTCACTGTAAAAAGGAGAAAAAACCATTCCAAATAGATAATTTTTTTGTCTTTTTTAATAATAATTCAAGTGATTGTGGTAAACAAATTTTAGTTTAAGTAGTTTTCCGCTGAGCTGAGCCCTTGGAGTGAACTGGCTACTCTACATTTATTGTCATTCCAGGGGGATTAGTTTCCTCTTCTGTGCTTTTCTTATTTTTCTAGGACTTGAGAAAGATTATAGAGTGTTTTCACTAAGCTGAGACTTTGAAGCACACAAGGATTCAGTTTTAGAAAAAAAGTTTTCATTTGTGTTTATTATTAGCTGCATATAATTTGTGATAGACGATAAAAAAATCATATTGTTTATTTAGTGAAATTGTAAGGGAAGTGGTTTCTTCTTAGATTGCCAAGCTGTCTTTAGAAGCGTTCTGTGTTTGTCTGGATGTTTTCAAATGCTGTACATGGATTTGTTGCCTAATGTAATTGCTTGAATTTTTTTTAACTGTTGGCCTAATTCAGTTTAGGACACAATTTATTGAAAACTGAAAAAAAAAAATAAATCTGAATTAACACAGCAGACATGGTTGGGTTTTTTTAACTCTTCATGCTTTGTTTTGGAGCCTAAATCACTCTTTTTTCGGGGAGGGTGAAGTGGTTATGCTGTTACTTGTACATTTTGATCAACCATCAACTCTTCTGTGCTGCTGCTTAACTGAGTCCCATCCCCCAGTCATTTAAGTAATTTTGAATTTCCAGATCTCTTTGCTTTCTCAAACACAGGAGGGTGAGAACTGAGGGTTGGGAGACCCCTGTTATTTGGGAGTGCAAATGTAACGTTGTTCTTGGAAGATTTTTCCCATTACATTTTTTTATGAATTCTTTTCCCCAAACACTTGTGTCCTTGCTACTGTTCGTGTTTAATGAGGTGTGCTCATGAAATTGGAGGCCAGAAATGGCTAGTCTGATGTCTTTATCACAGGCTATTAATTTATACATTTATCCCTATAAGTAGCACAAAGCTTGAATGTGGGAAAATAGAGTTCTGTGCTGCTATCCTGTGAGATGACAGGGCTGCTTTAGTAGTTGACTTTTGCTGAAATTTGCTTACTCTAACCCTTCTCTGAGATTGTTAATTTCTCTACACTGGCAGAAAGCTTCTCACTTTTTGTTGCTCTCTTTTTTATTATTATTTTCTCTTCCTCGTTTGGTGAGCTGAATCTATTCAGTGAGGGGAATGTTGAGTATTGGGAGTTGAGGAAGGGAAGAAATGTGTCTGTCTCTTCTGAAAGCAGTGAACTCTTGGATTACTTAAACTTAGAATTGTGCTTTTAGAAAGGCTTTTGTGTCTTGATGATAGTGAGAGTGAGTTGCCTTTGAAACTATTGATATAGTGTACTTTTATTCCAGTTTATTATCTGTGACTTTATGGGGTATTAGATTGCAACCATTTGTTTTTGTCTGTTTCTCAGCTAACCTGAGATCTCTTAGTATCTGGTCATTTTTTTTTTTTTTTTAATTGTTTTTTAATTGTTTTTAATAGTCAGATCTGGTAATTCTGGTCTTTCTTCTTTCTGACAGATAACTTCAGATTTGGCTATTTTTAAAGAAGCTTGGGATAGGATGGCTTTACTGTGCATGCTTTTCACTGTTACTCTGTTTATTAAAAAAATTACCCATGGTGATTTTTCTGCCTTTAATTTGTCAATGAAAATATTGAATTACATTGAATATTTTAAGAAGTCTTGAGAGGCATTCTGTGAAATACTTTTAGGAGCTTCATTTATGTGCTAGCACAAATATTTTTGACTGTCAAGTGGTAAGCCAAAACATTTAAAAAACTAGAGTACATATACAGTTACTTCTATTGACCCAATGTTTAATCATCTTTAAAAAAATCACATCAAGGATCTTTTTAGTAATGTGTTGAATAGCCCTCACTATGTTTAGATAATTAATTTAAACTTTTGCTTTCTTCTGTATTTGTTTTTTATGTGAATTTCTTACTACCTCAACTTGTTCTTCGGCGTTGAATGCTGCTGTAACATGCTGTCTTGCTGTCTTTTGGAATTCTCTAGTGCAGTTTTATCAAAAGCTGTTAGTGGTGGACCATAGTGCTGGGAAATATTTTCAGACCTTTTGGTGCATTTGTCAGATTACTGACAGCTGAAGAGATTAGTGACTTTTTCCTACTTCAGTTTTGGCTCTAAATTCTCCTGAAACCATTTCTCTTATGTAGAGTTTTCTGTTTCTGAAATAAAAGGCTTAAATTGCCTTCAGTTTGCTTTTTGAGATTTATGTGTTTCATGTCCCAATTTTTGTTTAATATTGCAGTGAACACAAAAAAATGGCTATTTGTTAATGTTCAACCATTCCTGGAACTGTTTTGAGATTGGTAACTATGGACAAATGCTGTGTACTGATGATAACGTCCTATTTAGTGCTGATTTGGAGTATCATCTGTTATTTTCTAGCCCACAAGATTTTAATTCCCCCCCTGCATTATCTGTACAGTAACCAACATTGAAAGAGATGTATCCATCTGTAAAAACAACTTTTAGCACTGATTTGTGTCTTGGGATTGGCTTCCCCTTTTGCAAGTATTTCTTATGTAGTCCTAAGGAATTTTTATACCTATTCTGTTCATATAGCCCATTCTCACTTTGGGGTATTTAATTTTTGTGTAGTATCTAAGGCATGTTTGGTGGTTGTTTTTTAATGAGGGTATACTGGTAGAAATATGTTCACATTCCTGGATTACAGCTCACATTTCAAATCACTGGCATCGCAGTATTAGGATGTCCATGTTCTAATACAGGCATTTGTTAGTCATAAGTGTTTATTATAGCAGAGGGAATCTATTTATTGCTATCGCTAGATAATTCTTTCACTGAAGGAAGAATGAGATTAAAGCAGTTGTCCTACATCTTAACTAATCTGGACTGCAATTCTCTGTGTTGCATCCTGTTTATGGGACAGATGCTATGTGACGGCAGAAGTTTTGTGAGCCAGGTATTTCTATGCTTCCTGAATTCTTAGTCACACCTACAAAGACGGTGAAACATGCATTTGGTTTTGTCATCCTACAAATGCCTGCTTGACCTTGCCCTCAACTTGAGGAGGAGGGAGTAAAGTATTTACTAGAGATCTAGGCCTAAGTGGCTCCCGTGCCAACTGGCCTCTTTGCTGGAGTGCAGCTGGGGCCATGTGGTGGTCTGTAGACCGAATCTTGCCCACAGGACATTACTGTCTTGTGTGCTTCTTCCCTGGTGAGGTGAGAAATGGCAATTTTGACAATACGCCCAAAGGGCCTTGAATGATCTAGAGCGAGGACCCAGCTAGCCGTGGTTTAAATGCCTGCGCTTTGTCTAGGTCTGTGTGCTATGTTATAGTCGGAGGGATGTGGAAAGGAAAGCATATGGAATGAAATGACTGCACAACAGCAGTCTGACTTAATAAGTATGGTCTGTTGTTTCATTGAAAATATCTCGTTTTTCAGCTTGCTGAATGCTTTGCTAGAAGGAAAGCTTTGTGGACACTCAGCAACAATTCTTCTTAAGTTAGTTTTTTAAGGTTCATACCCTATATGGTGTTTGTTTCTGTTTTCTAAGGTTCAGCTTCTTACATTTGTTAATGTTTTCCAGTGAACTTGATGATGACTTGCTTGGAGAGGACTTGATAACTGGCAAAAAGGTAAGATACATGCATTAAAGTGAATTGTTACAGATATTAAGAAGTGAATGTTGTCCAACTTACCCACTTTAGTTGTTTGCTATGTCCTTTTACATATTTTACGGTTACCTTCCTAAAACCTAATAGCCACAGGTATGTTAGCTCTGCCCTGTTGGCAGAGTGCTTGGCACCCAGAGCTCTGTTTCCTTTTGTGAAGTACCTCCAAGTGTGGCTTCTTAAAATAAAGCTTTTAGAAAAATTTATTTTTTCTGAGATAGTGTTTCTTCTCATAATACTGCTCAAAAATGAGATGGTTCTCAAAATCAGTTTCTCTGTAGCTCATATTGACTTAACAATTAAAAACCAAGACAAAAAACCAATTATACCTGCTGGGTGCTGATTAGCATTCTGGAGAATTCACTTCAGCTGCCAGCTTCCTGGCTATTAAAAGTTACTCATCAAAATACCAGAAGTATTTACCAGCGAGTAAATAAAAAAGCAATCAGTAGTGTCTATTAAAGACTTAGTCACTGCACATAATCCACCACTGCTTTGTCTGAGAAGTAGGCAGAGGACTTCTCCTCCTACAGTGAGGGAGGAATATGGGAGCAGCTAGCACTGATGAACATAAACAGTGTCTGCTCTAGGCTCCTCGTTCTGGTATCTATTTCCAAAATGGAACTCTATGAAAAGAACCAAACATATGTTTGGATTTGCCAGATACCTGCAGGAGAAGGCAGGGCTTCCATTTGGGAAATCAAAACTGGCTGGTACCTCTTTCTCCACTTGATCTGCTAAACAAATTCATTTAGAAAATAGTTTTTAAAGTTTTAGTTGGAGGTGAATAGGTTCATTAAGAAACCCAGATCTGGTAAAAGTTGAGTTTTAGTTGATGTAGGTTTTTTTATAATCACACTCTAAATGTTGGCAGTTAACTTCTTGAAATTATTCTGTAAGTAATCCCTATTAAAGATAGGAAATTCCTTTGTCTCATCTACTCATTTAAAAAAGAAAATAAAATTCCAGGAGGATAAGGAGTGCAGATGTGTGTTATACAATTATCAAAAATACAAGCAGTGAACATTGCATACATCTTGGTAATTGAAATGTGACTTGATAAAACTGCTTATCTTAAAATCTCTGTGAATACTAACCAATGCTATATTTCTCCAATGTATTACGGGTTCTTGAGCTTTTTCTATTCTTGTTTTCAGTCTGCCATATTACAGGGCTCTGAGCAGAATCTGTGGTTATGGACTCATATGGCAGAGCAATACATTTCTCAGGAAGTTTTCCCTGAGCTATTTAGGCTGAACTTACTTCTACTTAATCTTATCCCAGTACTTTTAGATAAATCTACCCTTGTTATAACCTTTTGCCCCTATTACTTTAGGAGATAAAAATAATGTTGCTGAGCAAAACTGCAGTTATCTCTTCCTAAGGGGTAATTATTTAAGAAAAAAAACAATGCAACAACTGTAAGTATGATAGACAAATGAGGGGGAGTTCAGAAAAGGCATGATACTTTCTTCTACTTTTTTTCTTTTCTTCACTTGCAAAATAATTATAGTTTTTCATTTTTTTCATATCATTATATTCTCCCCTCTAGTCTCCTAAGTATCTCTGCTCTCTAGAAACTGCAGTAACTTAGTGCATTTTCTCGACTTGCCTAATGCCTCAAGGTCACAAGGCAGCGCACTAACTTACCTTTCTTTCTGGTATTTCTTAACTGAGTTGTCATCTTCAGCTATATTTGAGAATGCATCAGTGAAAACTGTTGATAGTGAAGCAAATTGGAGTTTTGTAAATTTCTGTAAGACTGTCAAACATTATTTTTAGACTGTTGTCTTGTGTAGTACATTTTTTTCCATCAAATGAGTTAATTTCATGGAGTGTATGGTCTTAGTCTCAGATGCGTTCTTCATTAAAAAATACTTAGTGTTCAGAAGTTTCAGTAGTTTCAGTACTTAGTTAAAAGTTTATATCCTTTTTGATGTTCATGATTGACTTTTTCTGAAACCTAGAATCAGTCAGACTTGTCAGATGAAGAGCTGAATGATGATCTTCTGCAAAGTGACAATGAAGAGGAACAAGATTTTGGGTATTTCTTTTCTAAATCTCGTGTTTTGGATAACTCAAAGCTAGTCATGACTACTACTACTGATAATAATGGCTAAACTAAAGTTACTGGTATATGCTTAAGATAATTTTGCTTTTTACTTAGCCAACTACTTACTTTTATATGTGTGAATATATATATATACACATATATATATATATATATATAAAATGTGTTCAGTAGCATTGTTAGCATTTCAGTAAAAAATTTTTTGTTTATTCAAATTCAATAAATTTAACTCAAATATATTAAAAAAACTTGTAAAGAAGAAACAGTGTAATCTCTGCACTTAGTATTATTTGTAAATACTCACAAAGCTCCTGTGCTGTGCCGCCTTGTATCACTGTAGGCTTCCTTCTCCTGTAAAGACCTTTTCTGCCGTCTTTCTTTTAAAAATTTATCTTAACTCCTGAGACCCTAAGGAGGGGAGCTTCATAGTTTGTAAGGCTTGATTTGTGACCTAAATATTTACATACAATTACACAGCAGAAAATTTTGTACAGGGTTTATAGGCTTGAGCAAATACTTCCGTGGGAGATTACTAAGGATCCTGCCCTGTGAATCCTCTGTGGGGATACACCTCCACAACTGAATTATGGACATTACAAATCAAAATGAGTGTCTCGACATTTTTACTTTTCAAGCTGGATTGAAGGGGGAAGGAAGATGCTTGTGATGCAGTGACTCTGCTGCTTTTAATTGCCTGTGTGTCTTGCCAGCTTTTACTTGTTGCATGCTATGCGGGCATGTCATCCAAAGCAATATGAAGAAAAGATATGTATGTGTAGCATATATATGTCTGTGTTGCTCTGAGATCTCCCTTTCTGTCCTTGGCTGGAATTAGGAAGAGTCCTGTCCCTGTGTTGGATTGATGAGGATGTGGTGAAATCCGTCAACCATCAGTCCCTCCACTGGCCGCTGTTCTCCCTGCAGGAGTGAGGGCTGCACTGTTCCCTTCAAAATGGGGAATCTGGGTTACAGTCCTTGCTGTTTCTTCTCTGTATTTCCTCCTTGTGTGCCCTGGGCAGCAGGGATGGTTATGTGACTGTATGAACGATGATAAAGTATCTGAAGTGTGATAACAGTGCTCAGTGGAAGCAGGTTTCTGTAGACAGGTCTTGCATTTTTAGCAGTTTTATTGCCAGAGAGTTGGAGCCTTGCTCCATTCCTTTTCTCCTCCCTCTGTTTCCATTCAAGCTCATTTATGCCTTTGCAGTTGGAAGGATAATGATAATCCTGCATAATGTCTTCATTTTCGTGTTAAATCTTCTCCGTCTTAGAGATGCAAATAGCTCAAAGCTCTCTGGATCTCATTCCCCCAAACTTAGAAAAATAGTAAATAATAAGAATGTAATTACATTAAAAAAAAATTTTTTTTTTAAAATCTTCGTTTTCCTTACACTCAGAGCCCTCAAATCAAGAAGAGCTTTTCCCCCTTGCTTTTCTAACTAGTCTGCAGTTGGTTAGTTGCTCTTTTATGTGTTGACGGCACTGGCTGCTGTAAAGAGTAAATTCTGAGTTTTACTTTTCCTCCAGATTGTAAAGTTGCCAGTTTTTGTATTGATTGTTCTTTGCCAGTGTGCTTTTACTAAATTAGAATAAGTCTTAGGCATTTAAATGACAGTTCTAGACTATATATCTTGCATTATTTCAAGTAGAGCATGAAATCTGGCATAAAAATGTAAGTTTGAATTAAAGATAATCAAGAAGGAACAATATTAATACATTTAATAAAAGATAATTCACTAGCTTATTCTGAAATATTGAGAAAACAGATGCAATTATAGTAGTTTTATGTATTTTTTGTTAGTCTTGGAATTAAAATCGAACCCGATCTGCTTTGGTTTCCAAGCAGGACTTTTGCCAGTTTGACCTGCTAAACCATCTGGGTGGTTTGATTCCCCTGGTCAAATAGCCTGCAGCTGGTGATAAGCTGCAATACAATATGCATTACGAGAATATGGCATGGAGTCAAATAGTGTGTGAGGTATAATTTTGTGCACCAACTTAGAGAATTTTTATTTGTTGGCTTTGATTTTGTAAATCTTTGTGAATAGTTGACTGTTATGCTTCAACCTCTGCATTTTTCCCCCTTGTGTGTGCTAGTTCTCACGGTGTCACAGTCAGCCTCAATGCTACGTCTGGCATACTTACATCATACGACCTCACTGAGGGCATCAGTGATCGATCAATAGAACATGAGTCTGAGTATGACCAAGGGGAAGATGAAATTGTTTATGACAAATCTGGAGAACCCGAGCTATACACTTCAGAGTATGCAGAGGAAGGACATTATGAAGGCAATGATCCTGAACTGACAGAAGACCAAATAGAATATGGGGAAGAGCCTGGAGAAGAAGATGAAGTGCTAGACCTTGAAATCAATGAACCCCTAGATGAATTTCCAGTGAGTTTCTTTCTATTGTATCTTCAAAGATAACATTGCTTCACGTGCATAGGGTTTTAGACTGATTTGAAATCTGTTTACTTCCCTAGGGAGGAGGGGAAATTAGACCTATTATCACTGTCTGCCAGTTTCTTTATCTAGGCTGTGACAAAGTTTGTGTTGACAGCTTGTTTGGCGGTAGGTAATGCTCTTTTGTCATGCTGCAAGGCAGTTGAGAATCGTGACCTTGAGGATTGTATCCTTAAGGAAGAAAACAGCTTTGTGTGGTGGAGATACACTGCCAATTGTTAAAAGTACTTAATGCAAAAGCTTTTATCCAGGCTTTAGACAAGATCTGATAAAGTCCTTCGAAGGTGAAAAGATTATTGACCTGCTAAAGACATCTTTAAGGTGCTAATATCCCAAAGTGATTGATGTCCTGCTCGTTCATCCCTTTTGTAACTGAGAACTGTCTAAACCTGAATAAAGAGATTGGAGGTTAGTTCAGAAAATGTCGCCTGCATAATTCAATATAATTTAAGCAGTGTATTAGAGAACATGCACTGGCTTTAATTGTTAGCGAGATTATTTAATCTTAATTAAAACTGTATGTGATCAGTGAGGTGTTTTAAAATACAAGCAAAATTGAAGGTTTTGCCCTCATTTTATGTTCATAATTGTTCAGAATTCATGTGTGAGCACTTACAGAATGCTTCAAGAATATTTGTGTTTTTGTTGGGGTAAAATCTGATGTTAATGTGTACATACTATAGATGCATGTTCTCTTTAGTAAGAAGGTACTGTGGTATTTGCTTCGTAAATTTGTAATCAAAGGTTGTAGACATATAGAAGTAGATGGGGCAAACAGTAGTAGATGGGATCTTTATGATGACATTGCTGGGATCTGAATGTAAAGTGTTTCGGTTATGCGTTTGATAATACTGAAACTATTGTCTAGTTAAAAGCCCTGCTGATTATACCTGACATGATATATTGCTTATAATTGATAGTTCCAATAGGTACAAAACTTCTAATTTTGGCATCAGTAATGATGCATACAGACCCCATTGCTGTAGAGTTGGTCTGTATTTTTTCATCTTCCTGTGTTATTGCCTTAGGATGAAGATTACATGCAATCATATAATGAGCAAGGAATGGAAGAACAAGGAGAATATACAGCTGACGAGGAGCTGGAAGAATCCCAGGCAATACCAAATGAATCAGAAGAGGTATGTTATAAATTTAGTGGAAACTTAAAATAACTAGTTGTTTCAGAATTTGAATTTGTATAATGGCCCGTATTGCTGGGTAAGAACTGATTCAACTTTGCATCAGTGTTTAATTACTGGTGACATTACTCTTTGTATAAGATAAATTATGACAGCATCTATATTGTCAGATACATCTGATCCCTTCTCCCCCTTGGGATGAAAATCATAAGGGAGAGCTCAAAATGTCCATTCTCAATCTTAGCTTCAACATGCAAAACTTCAGGGGCCCTTTTCAGTAGGAGAACGATAATAATACTGCTTACCGTCTGTTAAATCTCTAATAGCTATGGTGCCTCACTTTCCAGATGGGTAATTTACTGCTGTTGGGAGTGTAGATACGGTTCTTGGGTATCCTACTTTGAGCAGGAGCGTGAGCACGGCGGGTTCTGTATGTTAGAAAGACAAAGGTCAGATTGTTTGTTGTTTTGAAGTCAATTGTGTTGGGACTGAAACTTATGTGAAGTTTATCTTAATTCTTCAATTAGAAAAAAGCGTAAGTTCCTTTATTTGCAAGAGGAAAGCTTATGGAAAAAGCTGTCAAGTATACATTCACTAGTTGTAGCCTGGAACAGTGGTATCATACCTGTTATTAATTTGCAGCAAGTTTTTGATGTGGGATTTTTTCATTTCTCCACCAGGAATCTGCTTTAATATTACTTTTATTCCAGTTCTTAATTAAATAGGATTGAATGGATTACCTGCTGAGAAGTGTAGTCATAGCGTGTTCCCTCTTTGGAGCTTTAACTCATCAGGAAGTTAATTCCTCAAAGACACAGCAGCATTCTTCTATGAAGTTCTAACAAATGGGTGTGCTCTGATACTCTAGTTGTATCAAACTTACTATTATAAAACAACATTCTTTGGCAGGTGAAGAGAGATGCATTGAAAGGGGCCGCCTACGTTGTTCAGTCTTTGCTGTTGCAGACATGAGATCTCACACCAAATACACTTTAACGTAGTTAATTTTCTGTTTCCTAAGGATTAAATCTACTCTTTCAAAGAACTGTGAAACACTTAAACACTTTTAATTAATTCACTAGACTATATACACTTCGGTCTGGTGTTTTGAAAGCAGACTGATGCGTTTGTGTTATTGGCAGCCACAGTCTGCATAAGACAATGAAAACAACGCACATACTGTAAAATTAAGTAGATAGCTGAGTTTCACTGTCAAACTTGCTGCTTTGAAAAGCATGGCTTTATTTTTAGAGTATGAACTAGTGAGAATTCTGTAATAATCATGTTGTCTAATTTTGTCTGATTCAGAATTAAATTCCTTTCATTCAAAAGATAACATTAAAGGAAATTTTTAATTGATTTTGTTAATAGCGCTTTGAGAGAATTTGTCCATCATGTAATGTGACCATTTTGCCCACGTCGTCATTTAATTAATGTAAATTGTGGCTTTATTCTGATGGCTTGCAGGTTACCACAGGTTTCTTGTTTCTAAAATAGCACCATCATCTTCTTCTTTTATTGTTTCATGTGTAGCTTATTTACATGTGTTGATAGGCTCACAGTTGCACTCTCTGAATGAGAATACTGCCAGGAGGGATAACCTTTGTAGAGTTCATTGTGTGGTTAGATGCATGCCTCCAACTCTGAATAGTTCTGTTCTTTTTTTGAGTATTATATAACAGCACTCCTCCTTAAATCTCAGAACATTCACTGCTTGTAAACAAGGGTAGTTGTTGGCTTTCTCCTGTAGAAAATGCACCACAAGAATGGAGCTGTAATAGATGCAGTACAAATAAATAGCATTATTTCTTGATTGAAATTTAGCATCTGAGTAACTAAGAGTGAGCCGATAGAGACAGGTGTTTGCTAGTGTTGTATTTTAAGCAGTTTACACATTAAAACCAAACAGAGCTTCTTATATTGCATGAAGAGGTGGTGTAAACCAAGAGAAAAGCTGACTGGCTGGGGAATTGGAACATGATGGGGAGAAACCAGTGAATAAAGGAAGTGAGAGACCTGTTAAAGAGTGGCACTCAGGTGGGAGGTGTGAGGAAGAGGCAGGAAAAATTGGCCAGATCAGGTCCAATGCATGCTTTTCCACTTGATATTTAATTTGAAATAGTGCCTAGAGCTTGGATTATGAGTAAATAACAATTAGAGGAGCTTCTTTGAAAAATATGGCAATGCTTCAGAACACATTTTTGCCTTCCTAAGGTACAATGCAAAGCTCAATACCCAGAAGTTGCAGCAGCAAATAGGTGTGGTAAAACTGCCAGTTACATGAGTTATCGCATCCAAAATATTTTTAGAGGAATAGTGTCACTAATTATTTCTATGAAATGTTCATAAAAATGTAACCTACTGAAGTTAGAATTCGTAACTTTTTTTTTTTTATATATATATTGGAACTAATCTTCTGTTAACTCTATGATAGGGAGTTTCTCATTGCATAAATTTAAACCATTTCTTAGGTTATGCTGTTAAGAAGTGATGAGGACTTTAATCAAGAAAGCATGTCATGAACAAGTGCCGCGTACTGGTTTTCTTTTAATCGTATACAACTTGGAAAAAAAGAAAAGACCCGTGTGTCTGAGAGATTGTTCTGTCCGTGTTTAGTCAGAACTTATGCATCTTAGTCCTTTTTTTGAAGGTTTTAGACACTACCTGTCAGCCTGGAGGAAAATGATGAAAAGAGCGAAAATCAAAACAGCCAAATTTAAAATGTGTCTTAGAAGCTCTTAGGTTTGTTTTTTATTCCCATATTTCATCTGTGAAGTGGAGGTGCCCTTGAAATAAGTGTAGCATCCTCTTATCTGCTCTCTGTTATTTCTTGATCCCTTGGGACTTAGCAATTGCAGTTGCTTCAGTGTTAGCCCCTGGTAGAAGCCACCACTGCTTATTTTCTAGCTAGTTAAGTTCTTTGTTTCACCTTCATCGTGTTTCACCTGGAAGGGGTCTGGTTTAGTTGTACATCATAGTGCTCTCTGGCACAAAGCTCTACAGAACATTTGTCAGTCTGATGTTTAGGAGGATCCTGTGCTCAGATCAGCGTTTATCACGCTGACAAGTGTTTTCTCCTGCTTTCCTTGGGCTGTGTCTGTTATCAGCCCTGCAGCTGTCTGGGAAGCTGTTTGGGGCAGGAGTACGTGCTCTGGCTCCGTAGGAGATCATAACCCAGCATGGGGAGTTCCGGTCAGTGACTGGGATTTATGGCATAATTATTTAATCAGGATTGCAGAAAACTCTGACCTTGCGATAGAAGAAAAGTCATTATTTTTCATCATAAGGAAGAGTCAGCAAAGCTCTCTGGTAGCTCTGTGCAAGGAGTCATAATGGGAAATGTTCAGCTCCCTTTGAGGAGAGCTGCTAAGAAACCTTGGCTGGCTAGTCCAGTCAAGTGACCTCAAATGGCTGTTCAAGGACTGTTTATGTATATTCAGAGGTACTAATTGTTCGCAAGTATTAAGTGGAATCCTGTAAGTATTAGTATGTATTAATTCTGTGTCTGCACTTGTGTCTTCTCCTGTGTGTACATTTCTTTTGAAACATAGAAGCCATTCATATACTGTAATCTTGGCAAAACAACTCATCCTGTTAGGCTGGAAGTTGGAAAAGGTGGTATAAAGAAATCTTACGTGCTACAACTATTGAACAAATTGTGGAGGAGGGGTCGATACTCAAATACACAGCTCAAATAACCTTTCCTGGAGCAGTATGTGGAGAACGTTGTGAGACATGCTTGTGTCTCCATTGCAGCTAAAATGAATTCCCCAATAATACATGTAACCAGAATTGGACATGGGTCGGTTAGCATTCTCAAGCGATGCCTTTGCTTGGTGCCTGTTTTTCGTTAGCTCTTTTGATTTTTCTTTTTTTTTCTTTAATATTTAATGCTTGTACAGCTGTTGTTTGTTAATAGATGCCTGAGCATTATACCGATGAATAAAGTGAGGTAGACCCAGAAAACTACAGAATCAGCGCAAGTGGCTCAGAATAGAATAGTGCTGGTCTAAAAAAGTTTGAGCAATGTTTGTTGTTGTTGCATAGGAAACTAGTTGTGGTATAGTCTGTTACAACTTGTGTGGTGTGTTGGTTGTTTATTTGTTGTTTGGGGTTTTTTTTTAGAATGGATGTATTTTTTCCAGCATGAATAATTATCAAAAGGCAACAGAGTTTCCACAGGTATATTCTGTAGTATTTCATTAAAGAATTGCAAATTTTTTTCAGGACAAGGCAGACTGCATTTACCTTTCTAGTCCTGATTCTGCAGTCTGAGCCACACATAGAACCTTGCACGAGTAACTTTTGCCCTGACAGATGAGATTACATGACTGAAACCAGTCTTTGAATAAAAACTGGATTTCCAATGTAGCTTTTAAGGGACATGTTCATAGAGAGTGGATGTGTCTTGTGTTTATGCTCTAAAGTAAAGCAGGAGGCTCAGTGTAGTAAGAGGGCATGTCCCAAGCATTGAGACTATACAGTTATGCGTTTTGCTCTATTTAAAAACCTAGATTTGATAGAGATACTGCTACTGCTTTCTCTTTTGGGAGCCCCTCTTTTGAAAGTAAAATGCTAACCTTATCTTTCTCCTTTGTTTTTGTTTGTTTTGATTAAACCACTTTAACATTTCTTTCCTTGCTAACATCCCTCCTCTGTTCCATGAGTTTCAATTGCCTGTCCTCAGAGGTGCTTTGATTATACATAGATATGTAAATCAGACCAGGTGTTCTCAATTTGGGTTTTCGTTTGAGATTTGGTTTTCTTTCAGTCTTGAAGTACATTTTTTTTGCCTGCTAACCTGTCTGTTGTTTTTAACTGCATATTTGATATGGTAAAGTCATTACATAAAAGCAGACAGATTTTAAAAACGTAAGCCTTGAAGCTTTTTGTAAACTTTGGCTATTCTCTTAGATATATCTGGAAGCATTTTTGTGAGGTCAGGAAATGCAGTGCTTGAATGTTTACCTGGAATGGATAAAACATTCTGAGATAAAGAGATTATAAAATGGAAATAACTTGGGACCGGTAGCCCATTAAGTCTCACTAAGTCTACACGTCATTTATTTACCACACCAAAGATGGAGAGGTTTTGAGCTTGAGTTTATATGGTGTGCTGTCTTTTAAAGTAGAAATTGCCCTGCCAAATCCTGTCTCTGATCTTCCTTTCCATGTTTCTTCTTGATTTTGGGTGAAGTTTGAGTCCTAAATAAGGACATTTACAATCTTGTGCAGCCTTCTGCCATTAATTATTTTTCTTGACTTGTGACTTAGTGTCTGTCCACCTGACTTACTGTGCCTTTTGCATACAAATTACTGCACCAATCTCTGTAATTAGAAGATTAAACTCTTTTTTTATGTATTTCTTTTATATATTTCATTTTTAACTGTTCTCAGGCAACATAAGAGTTATGAAGCATTTGGTGCTTTTACAAAGAAACAAAATTCCTATGCAGGCTCTAGAAGATGAGCAAGTAGGCTTGTACAAGGGATAACCAAAGACTTTATGGAAAATCACACTATATTAGAATACCTCTAATTTTTAACTCTAGAAATCAAATATAACTTGAGTAACATTCTGAACATTAATTTGATTATGCCTGCATATAAATGGATTTTTTTTGTTTTCCTTCTTTTTTTAATTTGAAGGTGAGGAATCCATTTTCACTTCAGACATAGTTTCATCTAAATTAATGTTCTCTGTTAGGGAACTGGAAAGTAAATGAGGAAAAGGGAGTAACATTCCAATATACAAATTTAGTATATTAAAATTTTATCCAATCCTGTTCTACATTCTCCAATTGCTGATTTAAAACTGAGAAATACTCAAGGAGTAGAAAAAGACAAGTACAGTTATATGTACCTAGAGGAATGAAAATGAGATGTAAGGCTATATCTTTTTTAACAATATGCTACTGAAGATTGTTAACAAAATAAATGTTAGTGGTTTTATATTGCTTGAATCCAGTAGTATCCTAAGTTTAAATCTTAGTCAATTCAGTGATAAATTGTCACTCTGTGAGCAAAAGTAGCTACTGATAAGATGATGGTTCTAAATGAAGTTTCCATGTTTCCTTAAAGATTGCAGCAAAATGGATTTTTCTCAATAGATTTAAATATATAATTTATTACATACTTCATATATTAATATTTTTTAGAAGTTTACCAAACTCTTTAATGTTCATAAACTTATGTATGAGAATAATGTATAATGTCAGCAAAATTTGTACAAAGGGTCTTTTAAAGAAGACTTTGTCTTCTGGCACTCACTTATCACAACAAAGTAGATTTTTCAGTTTGCATATCCTCTGTGTTTTGTGATTCAGGCAGCTATCGAATCTCTGGAACTTCAAGAAGAAACAAAAGAAGAATCTGATGAAGAGGAGGATGACGACGAAGAGTCTGGACGATTACGTTTCAAAACTGAACGGAAAGAAGGAACGATAATTAGGCTCTCAGATGTGACAAGAGAAAGGAGAAACATTCCAGAAACTTTGGGTGAGGTTTTGTGACACTGAACTATTTTGAAGAGCTGTAATCAATGAAAGTAAAACACAGACCTTCTAAAACTTTTAGAAAAGAGTTTAGCGACAGAAGATGAACAGTCAGCTTGTTAGACTGGCCTATATCCACGTTGACCAAAGTCATGAGTTAGTCTGTTGTAGTATGTTTAGGGTCTCTCTCCTTGGGAATAATGTCTAAATGTATCATGTTTTGAAAAACAGTGCAACATTTTTTCATTGAGATTTTTGTGATGTCTTTAAAAGCTTTTGTTTTCAAGCAGCAACTATCTGCTCTGTGCTTCACTACATATTGTAGTGGAATACATTTTTAAGGAATTCCTTTGGACTTCCATCCTTGGAAGATTTTTTCAGTTGATAACACAAATCTTGTTACTTGTTTTCTGCTGTGAAATACTTGCGTGTTTGATGTTTTGCCCCGGGAACGTAAGTGTGCTCTGAACCCATTGCGTTCCTGCTGCTGGATTGGCCTAGAGAAATTGTAACTTGCTTGGGAGTGTGTGAGAAAAATATGAAAACACATATATTTTCTGAGTTCAGCTTTTCTCACATGAAACAATCTGGATCTCTTACACCACCCTGATTCTTTAGGCAGTGTCTAAAAGGGTATATTTCCTTTGTATTTGGGTAGCATAACCCAAGTGTGTGTTTCTAGGAAGACTATTCCATGTAGCTAATGAATTTGCTACTGCTAATTCAGAAGCAGCAGTATGTTTGCAACTTCATTGCAGCCACTCTGGTTTAGTCTATAAATAAAATCACACTGGTTTATGGTTTCGAGAGTTAACTTCAAGACACCTCTCATGTACCCTGAGTACTCAAGAAGCTGATACTGGTGTTTTTAAAGTTCTCTGGTTTATACATGCCATGTGAGGGGCATGTTGGCCCTACAATGGTGGTATTAATAAATAATAATAAATTAAAAAGGTGATATTATGGAGATGGGCAGAAGTTAACTTTTGCTTTCAGAAGGATGTACTGTTCTCAAAATTTTGCTACTGAACCAAATATCAATTCCAACTATGGAGAAAAAGCCCTGGTCTTTTGAAGAGAATCAAGATATGCAAGGGAGGTGAACTGATGATGGAGGTGAATTGTCAGATACTGTTGGCTAATTGTCAGATACCACTGAGAGAAGAGGTATTTTTTGATGATACTTCAAGTTTTGCCAGATTGTAGAGATTAATTCTTCACAGAGGATTTCTTTAAGATGAATGTCATGCAGTGTGAGCTTGATATCTGGATGCTGCGTCTTTCCTTCCAAATGAGTCAGTATTTTTGGGACAACAGGGCATTTTGGAATTATGTTCCCAGAGCACATACCTGGGTTGTTGGAACTCCTGATTAAATAAATTTTTCTTCTTACTTGGAAGCTATGCTTTGAAAATGTTGTTAGTTCTAAGGATTTTTCTCTTGAGTTGCATAGCCTCCCAATTCTTTAATTCAATTGCAAGAAATATGGGCTTTTACTATGCCTGCAAAAATTGAGATGTGTTAATTCTGTAACAGAGATGTTGTGGCTAAGAGGACTTGTTTGTGAGCAGCAGAGTCAGCTGCAAAGGCTGAATGAGACTTCAGCAGTGGTGTTCACATAGGCCATGTCATTCTGTGAGTGGGATGTTGGTGCCTGATTTTGAATCAAGATCTTTCTCATCTGTTGTTCGATTTTTGCAAGTAGTTCTTACTTGCACTTTTAGGCTATTAAAGGCCTTTGTTCAGCGTTGTTTTAATACTCAGAAATTGATTCTGATTAGAATAAGACTGAAGGGAACCCTCTAGAGGCACAGACTAGTCCATATGGGCAAGGGGTGTTTTAACTGAGATACGTTCCAGATGTGTTTTCAACTATAAAACTGTATTTCTACATCCCACATATAGACCATATCTTATTTATGCAAGAGGTTCTGGTGGCCTTACAAAACAGATTATTTTAAAAATAGGAATGCACTGGAATAGCTAAATCTCTACACGTAATCGCAAGGTAAATGGCAGTTGCGTGCCATTTTCGTATTTCTGTGGATTTACTCTAGTTTAAAATAGACAAGACCAGCCAATGAGCAGAAAACTTATAATGAAGCTTGCCTGCTGAAGGAACAGTAATTCCAATTGGACTTATTTTTAAATGTAATTTTAAGTGATTTGGGATGTAGCTCTGATACACAAAGAGAAGGTGATGCTAATGTGGATGAATCTATAAACTAAAGAGCTTTCTTTTGAAACTAATCTTTGGCAAAAATACAGTGTTGCTGTTATGGAATAGTTTCTGTTTGTACCAGTTTTTCATGTTAATTTGTTGATAGACCAAATGATGGACCATGTGATGGAAAGATAAGCAGCAAAAAATAGTTGGTTTTGGCATATAAGTACCTGCTTGGTTTTGATATTATAGAGCAAAATTTTACAGATGCTACTGATTTAAAAAAGAAACTTCATTCCAGAGCTGCATCTCCTTACTTTAAAATCTGAACATAGTTGAGAAAACACTTAAAGAGGAATTAACATTTCAGTTCAAGTTACAAACGTAATTTCCATCCTGTCACATTTTCGTGACCTTTTGTGACAGCTTGTCTCTATTGGAGGAGTGCATTCTTACTTGCTGATTAAAGATGTCATTTGAAACCATTTTATTACCAGCGATAGTGAAATTAATCTTGACACTTAGAGACACTAGAAAAATAATTGCTGATTCACTGCATTAACTGTGTGAGAACTGTACAGTCAAGATGAGAAGTGCATGTTAGATAAAAATATGTAAATATATAGTCTTCTCATTAATGTAGCTGAGATCTTTCCTAGTGGTTTTCAGAAGTCTGAAGAGGGGGTATTGTAGGACAACTGTCCAATTGATTTCTAGAGATACTGAGTTTATCATCTTTGATGATAAATGTATAACTTGAGTGCATGTATTTGATGTCTTCCCAAACTTGGATTTGCTATTATGCTCTGGATTTAGTTACCTGTTAAGGAATGTGAAGAAAAATGGCTTTGTTTGTCATCACCAAACTGAAGTATTCTCTCTATACTTAATTTAAAACAAAACAAAAACCCTACACTTCCGCAGATCTGTTTGCGAAGTGGTAACAAAAATGACTGGATGTGCTAGTACTTCTTGTTACGTCCTACTTAGTTGACTTCCGTTCACTCTGATAATGAGTGGCTGAGATCTTGGGCAAAAGTAGGAAATGTCATAATTTTTTCTTAAATCAGGTGGTTATATTGTACTTCTGTGGTCATAGATGTAGTATGAATGTAATGATGTTGGCTGCAGTGAATTCATGGGGGTTTTTGTTTTGGCTGGAGTATTTTTTCCAAGGTCTGTGTTATACACAGTTTTACTTCTGGCTAATGAGCTGAATACATGGACTGTGTCTTTAAAGGCACAGCCTTCTAGATGTTAGAACTTTTGTGTAGATGGAATAGGTAAACAATTTATTAGTTTTCATTTTAAAGTTAAAAGCACCTGCACACCGAAGGTCATCAGGACTGATTTTGCCCTGGGTGTTGTGTCATCCCATCCCCAATCATAATCGGCACAGCCCTCTTAAGTTGTTTTGTTTGCAGCAGCCCATTCTTTCTTCTAAAGTTGTTTCTATTCAGTGTCCTTCGATGTGTGCTCAAGAGGCTGAGAGATTCAGACATGATCTTGCCTTGTAGGAAGCCTAGCTCTGTTCCCAGGTTCATTAAGAATTTGCACATGAAATAGCACCTTACTGTCTTCAGTGAATATCAGTGGTAGGTATTCGTTGCAATGACTGAACTTTGCTTTCCAAACTACCTTGCCAAGATCAGCATTGTAGTGTGGAAGATGGCAGGAAAAATGCCCTGCCTTTCCTATTCTTGGAAAATAAACCTTTCAAGCTAGCAGCATGCCCCATGCCCAGGATACTGCTCCTCTCTGGTTAAAGCAGGTAGAGCTGTTGCTTTGTGACTTAGTGGCACTGTTTCTATGTACGTATGAGCTTGTGGTCTTCTTTTTCCTGCAAACCAACTAAAAGTCCATGTTAATCCTTTCACTCTTGCAAACCTGTGAAGACACTGAACTTTCTGCAGGTGTGGACAGGAAGGAGGCTTGAAACCAAATTTTCCTATTAAACCAAATTTTTTTCATCCCTGGCAGTTAAGGATGGATAAAGTGATTATTTTAGTTGCATCTAATGCTTTTGATTGCTTTGAACAAGAGTACATTTGTCTTAATTTTCCTCAGAAATCCAGTGTGCATGTTTAATACCATAGCAAGACTTGAGGGAATGTGATTTCTTGCCCCTTTCTGAGCGTGCTATGAAGTACTCCTGATAGAGCCTGATTGTCTTGGGCTCTGCTGGTCTCTGGAGGCAGGTGCTAGGGCAAAGGTAGCATTTCATAAGAGTATCTGGTGTGATTGTAAATTAAGGCTTTATGCCACTTAATTGGAGTGTTAGAGGGGCGAGAGAAAAGGAGGTAGAGAAACTCGTCTCATCCCCATCATGCAGAAGTGAAATAAAAATAGATCCTGGGCTTCTTGGAGTCAGTCGTGTTTGCTGTGTTCTTGGGCAACCAGCAGATCCTAAACTTTTCTTTTAAAAGTCAAAAAGCCCCTGCTTTCTGGAGTTTCACTGAAGTTTGGTTTAGACTATCTCTGTATTTCCAAGTAATTGGATTACTTGGGCCTGTTACTGCTTGGTTTTCTCTTAATGCCATCAGCATTGTCCCAGGTTTCAAGGAAATTTGCCAATCTGAGTACCATGTGTTCTGTGGTGTTTACCTGTGATGTGCGTTGGGTGGGTGTTATCAGTGGCCTTGTATTTGACTTGAGCTGAGCACAGATTTTGAAGTGTGCTTTCTCTTCAGTGGAATTATCACCTGTAAAGTACAGCTGCTTCTTAAACCACATATAACAGAATAAATATTAAGTAGTTATATATTGGAAAAACTCTTCAGCAGCCTTTGGAACAGGCCTATGTAAAAGAATCTGGTGGCTAAAATCTGTTTATATGAAAAGCTCAGCATATCCTTTACAGTAAAGCTTACTGTGGGTTTCGTTGTGGTGTTTGATATCCCTGCAGGTAAGTGAGATGTTTAAGATAACACAAATGTGGGAGGAGCCACAGCCTCCTCTTATAGTGTAGGGTAAACTTCAATAGATTTAAAAACAAACAACAAAAAACAAACCCAAAACCCACAATCAACCAAAACAAAACCAAACAAACCTTTTTGTCCCTGTTTGTTTCATTTACCTGTGCAACAGACACAACTGTCTGTGTGCTTATTCCTTTTAAAGATGCCTTTAATGAAATGTTAACATGCCACCTAAAGGGGATCAAAGAGCCTGCAAATTTTATGTTAGTTGCAGGGATGTGTCTATAGTACTAGTGATGCTTTCTTCATGATGTTTTCCATCTTTTCAGCACAAAGCTAAAATATTTTTACCCTATCTCTCTCTTTTAACAGAACTTTCTGCAGAAGCCAAAGCAGCATTAATGGAATTTGAAGAGAGGGAAAGGCAGCTTAAACAGGGCCGGTATGGCTCAAGGAGAGGAGGGCGAAGAGGAGGCTCAGTTATGTGCCACGGAATGGGAGAACAAAGGAGAGACAATAATGATAGGGGAAGAATGAAGGATCATAGGCCTGGACTGCTGCCAAACCAGCCATCGACAATGGTACCTTTTAATCCTTAGTATTCTTTGAACATGCTTTCAGGAAATTATGGAGAAATGTTTTCTAAATCATGAATCTTTACGAAGGTGAAATACATACTCCAACGTGTAGTTTTTGCTCTTTCAGGGCACTGCTGGGTAAGATGGACTTTGTGTAACATGGTGGTTGTGAAAGTATGTGCTTAGTCCTGCTACCGGCCTCAATTTGAGGCCTCCATATGAAAAATGGATTTTCACTTGTACAGCATAATCAGGCTTAGCTACTGGTTTGCATAAGGATGGAGGAAAAAGTTAATTCCTCTGAGAAGTCTTCTACAGGCAACATGGAAACATGTTCAGTCCTACATTATTAATAGTAATCTAGTTTAAAGAAAATATGATTCTGTAAAATATTTATTGGGTTTTGTCAAACTAGTATTTTTGCTGATACTTCTAAAATAAAAAAAAAGTATACCAACTATGGAGGCAGATAAAACCATAGGAAGGTGAGCACCACTAGATAAATTAGTATCTTGGGATTTCAGATTAAATTTGTCTTCCTCACTCTTTTTTACTACCCCCCATGTTTTGTATCACATGCTAGAAGATGTTACTTTTTCCATCACCCCAAAAAAACCCAACAAAAAACCCCAAAACCAAACCACAACAAACAACCCAGCAAGTGTGTGATCAAGATGTAGCCCACGCTTATTTTTGTTAACTGTCATAAAATGTACTGGAAGCTGAGATTGGAGAACAAAGCCTGTGTATGTCTCTGCAGGACAAGGTCATCTGTATGAAACAAAGGGTATTTTTTCCAACTGCAGTAACTAGGTGCTGAGCACTAGCAGGAGCCTGTGGATATCTCAGCAGTTAAGAGTCCTGCACTAGAATATTTTGTGCTTTTAAAACAGTGAAGGTGGAATATTTATTTTCCTGTATTGCTGCACTCTTTCCTATTTTGCTGTTAAATGTTGTGAACATTTTGGTGTTCATCACAATATCTTGTTCATACTTCGTAGCTACTTTGCTTTATGTATATGGTTGCTGAAAAAATGTTGTCACATCTTTGTTACTAAAAGGTTGCCCATTTGGGATTCTTCTTGCAGTACCACTTGGGAGTTAGTGGACTAGGACTGATACCTCGTATCAGTGAGCAAGAAGCAGGAGAATGTCTCTGAAAGGAAACATTCTTTTTTTTATTATTGTTATAACTGATTTTGTCCATTTGTGTTTGAGAATGTTGAGCAGCAAGAAACTGTCTTCTCTGTTACAAAAGGTACCTTTGAAAGGTATCTTTAAAGTATATATATTTTTTCAAGCAGTGTGGAGATGTGGGCTACGCTGATATCTTAAGAATCCAACTTAACTTGTATTTTGACATTGGTTACTACTGTTAAGTTTTCTCAGAGGGACTCTTCTATACAGGAGGCAAAGTGAATGGATTTGTTTTGATATTAGGACTCAGATTTCTGGTGATTATCACATATGCATGATTGCATTTGATGACAATTTCCAGTGACATATGCAGAACCCGAACATAGGAGACTTGATAGTTTCACTGTTGAAATTAAGTGAATGAATGTCTGCATTCCCTGCGTGCTTCCTTACTCTTCGCTGTCCTCTTCTTCACATGAATGTCTTCAAGTATTCCTTTGCTTTCCTGTGCTGATGGTTCTTAAAAATTGGGTTGATTATATAAGAAGTTTTTGTGTTCATATTTGGCCTTATTTGTTCTCCAAAGGTGTCTTGATTTTGTGCTGGTTTATGTCAGGGTATTTTAACTTTAAAGCCTATTGATTTTATTCTTTTGTCTGACTTTAGACTCATTCACAGAGGTTAATTCCAACACACCAGCAACCTGTTAGGAGTCTGTTCCAGCATCACCAAGAGCAGCACCAACACCAACAGCAGCAGCAGCAGCAACAGCAGCAGCAACAACAGCAGCAGCAGCAACAGTTACAATCTCTGCTTCCTTTACAGCATCAGCATCATTCTTCTCCTCCTCCAGGGCTACATATGCCCCCTCAGATAGAAACGCCTAGAATAATGATGACTCCACCTCCAGTGACACCTCAGCAACCGAAGAACATACATATAAATCCACATTTCAAGGGGACAGTAGTGACACCTGTACAAGGTCAGCTTTCTGAATAACCTTCCCAGTCATGTGAACGTGACTGATCTTATTCTTTGCTAGAGGTGCAACAATTTGTTTATCACTTTGTGGAATTGTGCTTCTGCCTGATACTTTTTTCCTTAAGCTTGAAACAAATGTTTTGCCTGAAGTAAGATGTAACATTGTTTGACTGTGGCCAGCTGAAATAGTAAAGCCATTCCAACTTCTTTGTCATTTTTGTTACTCTACTGTAAAGTCTGCAAAGAGCAGTAAAAGTGAAAACTGAAAAGAGAATGTGCTTTTTAAAAGTAGCGAATGTCAGTTGTCAAGACTAGGTAAGTACTGCAGTTTGTGCTTTCCCACATCATTCCAGCTTCAGCCAAGCATTCACAGAATGACCACCCACCTGTTTCAAGTGAGAATACGCCAAGGCACTCCTTGCGCTGTCATCTCTAGGAGGGGGACCAGCTGCTGTCCTTACTTGTCAAGATACATGCCCTCAATTCTCCTTTCAGTGCCACATTTGTGATTGTTTGATTCGCAACCTGCTAGTATGTTTTCTTCTGTCAGTTAACACAAGCAATCTTTAGGCCACACTTTTTAAGGCAGCTCTCAGCAGAGCTATTAGCATTACTCCTTAGTTAGGAAGTATTTGATCCCTGAGAGGATAAAAGAGACACCTACATAACTGGATTCTGTTGGGACTAGGCGAAGTAAAGAAATATGTATGTTTTTATACATATTTACCATTAGGGTTTCTGTATTTTTACCCCCTTCAAATCAGCAGAACTCTAAGCCAGTGCTATCTTTGTTTCATTTGTTTGAAAAGCAGGAATTTGGCAGGGTACACTATTGCTAGTTGATCTATTAGGCCTCTCACAGATGGCTTCGTAGTAGCTGTGTTGTAGAGACTATTTTGTTTTTTCCTGTCTAATAAAATCAGTGCTTCCCGCCCAGTTATGCATCAGGACAGATTATCTGGAAGCAGTCCAAACAGTGCTTTGGTCTTGGATTTATGCCTATGTGTTTTCCTAACATTTCCAAAGCAACAGTTATTGTTTTGCTGCCTGTTCTCTCTCCCCATGAAAGAGCCCACAGATATTCTGCGTCTGGGTGAACAAATGTCCTCCTAAAGCGAGCAATGGCTACTGAGGATTTTTACTCTTGCCTAAATTCAAGTGGGTGCCAGTGTATTTTCTTTCATCTGAAGTTTTTTCACGTTATCAGGCAGCTTCAGGCTTGTCTCACCCTGGGTATTCCAGGTCCCTGGCTTTACCTTGAGCAGATTCTATTTTTGTATCTTCACTTGCAGATCCTCGTTTTAACAAAGTTGTGTACCTTCCTGCATGTTAGATCATCTTTGATATTGTGTTTGTAGTCTTTATTTTAGATCTTGCTTCATTTCTAGACTGGTAAAAGTCTAGTCATCCTCTTAAAATGAGCAGCCCTGGGGAATGAGGGTTCCATTTTCGAATGGTCCTAGACCTGTATTTCAGAGGGGGAGATCTTTGTGTATTGATGGCAGCTGTTTCGTGTAAAATACCTTAGTGCCATCCATTTTACTGAAGGAATCCTTGGCAAGACTACTGAATATTTCTGCTAATAGGTGTGCAGCATGCCAATAAACACAATCTTTTGAATCACTGTAGAATTTTAATCTTATTGATTAGAGAGCATGTATGGGGAGCTGAGCCTTCAGCAGTGACTGACAGTGGTGGCCATGGCAGTCTTTTTGTCAGCAGCAGTACAATTATGTTACATGAAAGTATACATTTGAACATCTCAGGAAAATGTGTAGGAATTCAGTAGTCTTCTTCAGGGAAGAGGAACATAATTCTAAAATCTTCAATGGCATTTGCATATTAAGATGAATTTTAAGCAGTCACTACAGGCAGATGGTAGACAGAAATTTGAGTGTAAAGAGAGCCGTTCTAAACTTCCATCTCCTTCTCAGTTTAATCCATCTGCTTGAGGCCCCAGTAGGCAGAGACTGGTAGATGGCAACATGAGGATGTGTTTCACATGCAGCATCATTTATTTCAGGGTGACAGGGAGTATGAAAGATCAGGTTGACTTCATTGTTCCTGATGGTGTCCTGTCCCTTCTTGGCTGAATGTATTTCCAGATCCTTGAGGGTTTTTAAACACTGGAGAATACAGTCAGGTTCAAAGTTTTATTGGGATTCTGTTGTTGAAAAAGTGATGCCTGGAAGCTAAAAATGCCACGTCTGGAAGTGCATGATATGCACACTTAGGTTCTGGTAATTTTAATGGTGTGCTGTCATGTTTTAGTGTAGACTGGCATTTTTTCCTCTAATTTTATGGCAGGATTAGGCTTACACACTTCTAATTGTCAGCACCAGGGACACTTTCTCTAACTGCAAATCATAGAAATATACTTTCTCAACATCTTTTTCGTTTGAGTTAGTCTTGAAATGCATCGAGTATATCAGTCTTTTCTAAAATTGACTTAAGCCTCCTGTAAATTGTTATGAAATCTTCATGTATAAGAGCTCTAGTAGGCAGCTGCTTCAGCCTGAAAGTGAGTTGAAGCACTCTTGAAGAATCCTATCATCAGCTTATTCCTTTGATGTCTCAAAAGCAAGTCTCTTAGAGTGACCACCAGCTCCCAGCCCAGCCTTGAATCTTGGTTCAAAAAAATAGTTACTTTCAAGGCAGTTTTGTTTCAAACAAATTTCTACTAGTTTTAGTCTTTGAAGCTTCGTAAATTATTAAGAAGGATTCAGTCTATCAAAACCGCTAAAACGATTACGTGAGTCTCTGCGCATTCCTGCCGCAGATATGATCAGGTGGTGTTCAGCTCTGCTTTTTGTGGCATTTAAAGCACGTGTCTTTTGGTTGCTTGCTTGTCATAGTTTTCCCTTTTCTTTGTGTCCTATTCTGTAAATTAGTTTTGAGTTGCAAGTGGTAATTTTTGGCTGAATGCACATTCTGATTTGAATATGATCAATTTACAGATACCGGGGGACTACATATAGATATACTATGAAATACTAATTCAACCTGTCATAGAGATATTGATTGTTTTCCCTTTTAAGTTTATACCACAAATGACTGTTTCAAGGGCACTGTGGTGCTGCCAAAATTGACATGAACTAATGAGCTATTTATGGCAGCTTGGTAGATTAGTATGCCATTTACCCTTTAAAAATGGTTTGGTGTCTTGGGAAAAATTACATTATATTTCTCCTAAATAATCAATATGGGAATTGCTTCTTCGTCTTTTCAGGTATAGCATTGGAATTTACAGCCAAAAGCAACTTAATCTTCTTAAAATAGTGTCTCACAACATGCTGTGTATTATTTTTGAAGCATACTTTTCAAACCAATAGGAGATTTGACATCAGGAAAATGAGTACTTGCTTGAGACTTCTTTGCTGCTTCAGCAAGTGTCCAAGGATTGAAAGGGCACAGAGTTTGACCTGCCATCTTTCATGAGTATTAAGTTCATTTGCTTTAAAATGTATAAATATATCTATATGCTACTACCAGAAGCAGGTTACTGAAATAGACGTGAGTGCCCTGTTCAGCTGACATTTCTTTACATTTCCCACCTTATGTGATTTTTCTCAGTGCCTCTCTGGCCTGTGATGCCTGTGTTATTTTAATCCCGGGTTTGTTAAGAGCCCCTTGTCAGTTTTTTCCAGGTGGCTGTGACTGTTTGATATTGGCAGATGTTCATCAGAACCTGAGATGAGACAATTCAACTGATTTTTCTGCTGTAACCTGATACAAAATTTGCATGCAGTCCTTGAGTGCTGAAAGACCAGTGCAGTTGTTTACCCTGTCAATCCCTGAACTAGTAAACCAGAAGTACTTAACAAAACTGGATAGAAGCTGGGCTTGGAAATGAACTAAAAATAACCACTAATGCATTAGTTCTCATGCCTCAGTTACCAGTAGAAAAAGGGATGTTTTGAGGCATCTTAGCAAACTGTTGGGAAATGCAGCTTGTTTAAGGAAGAAGTTTGGTGCATTTCTTAATGTCTTTCTTGCTCCAAAATGTAATACAGTAGTTGTCTATGAAGTTGATGTTTAACCCTGTGTGGGGAAATGTTTTCCTGTCACTTTCAAAAATGCTATAAACAAATGGAAGAAACATAAACTTACTAAAAGTTTTTAGCAAATGAACAAGCAGGTTCAGCGCCATTTGATTGAAATGCTTTATTTGACACTGTGGGCCTTTTGTTTAACATTGATACATTTGTACATCTTAGAAAACTCCAGAAAAAAAACTGCCCTGGAAAGTGAGGAGTCTTTCATTACTCTTTGTGCTGTGTATTCAACTATAGATTCAGTCCCGAAGGTGAACCGGTAGTAGATGCTTTGTGCATTATGCCATAATATTAAGTAGATGTTTTGGGAAATATTTTTCTTGACTAGTCTCTTGAAGTACAGTTGTATGGATAAATCATCCATATTTATCCTCCCGAAATACTAATTTTGGACAAGTTCAGAAAGAGAGTCTCCGAATTCTTCTTGGCATCTCTTTATGAAATAGTCTTTCATCTGAGATCAGTTCTGTGATTACACAAACTATGATCACATTTGCAATACACCATTATAGTGCCATGGCCAAATTAAGTACTTTTACTTGCTGTTAATTGTCACTGCCTGCCTCATTAAAACCTCCTCTGAACAGTGATTTATACCAGATAGAGCCTCTCATGCCAGTGCTTGTTGTAGGAGGTTGGCCGTGAGATTAGGAAATACCCAGGAAATCTTGAGGGGCGTGAAGCTGAGAAGGTGAATTAATCGTGTATCCTTCTATTTGAAACATGAAATTGTAGTTAGAGTCTGTGTCAGCTTTGTCTAAGAGATGTCTTTGGCTGAATAAGTATTCTGGTTTTCTTTCCTGGAACAAGGAGCAATCTAATTCTGGAAAATGCAGAATTAAATTATGTAAATTAACTAGGAGAATCCTAATTGCCCTGTTGCATGTTACGGGGGAGGGGAATGGTTGCTGAAAATTAATTGTAGGAACTGTGACATGTGAGGGTAAGTGTAGCAGATTTTAATCATGGCTTCTTATTGCAACTGCTTTTGGAAATAACAGCAACAACTGTGAGGTAAAACAAATGGTGTTAAAAGGTGCTTCTTGTTTCAGTGCCCTTGCTGCCAGTTCCAGCCCAGCCAAGACCTGCTGTAGGACCCCAGAGATTTCCCGTGAGTAGCAGCTGTTTCTTCTTCTCTGATATGGATAAGCATACATTTGCAAGGAAATATTAATATAGCAAATACAAGCTGTTCTAGTGAAATATAATTTTAAGGATTGGTAAATATTGACAATACACTCTGCAGTTGAAAATGTTTGTTAAAAGCTTAAGGTCAATGGATTTTCGAGAGTGGAATTAATTCTGTTTAACTGTAAAATTGTTGAACCAGTCTCTCCAGTGGGAGAGGCATGAATGCCTCTTGTCTTGAAGAATATGGGCTTCATTTTATTACTTGACTCTTTCTGTATAAATAGAATCCTTATTTTATTTGATATAATAAAAGGCTATTTGAAATAACCCCTAAGCTTAAAAAGCAGTAATATATATTTATTGTAGAAATCAACGGTCATTTTTATCATTACTTTAGGCATTTAAATGCCCTCGTGGTTTTTATATAAAAATGAGAATGGCATTGCATGACCTTGCTTTCTCTTATGATTCTAACTTCTAAAACAAACAGGGCATTTAACTGCTTCACTAGACTAATTTCAGTTGATAATTTCTTTAGTTCTGTGAATGGCTAAGAGTGCATACTGGTGGACCTCTTCTCATAATTTCACAGGTTGTTACCCTATATTTATAGTTCAGGTGGTTTGAAAATAATAATAAGCAAAAGAAAAAATAGTTCATTCAATGTGGCCTTAAATATTTTCAGACAAAGACCCATATGTTGTATTTCCCAAATACATGAAACAAACAGAAATTACCTTCTGTTAATGTGTGTAGTATTGAAGGAGGAAAGTACATGTTTGTGAACATCCGTGTAGTACAATGCAGTAAATTACTTGCATAGAGATCCAATGTATTGGAAAGAAGCAGATTTCAGAAACATGCGGTGACTTTAGGCTGCCATGTGCATAGCTGGTTGTGTGATGTCTGTATTTTTTACAGTAACTCGAGCTTTTAAATTGCCGTGTTTGTGAAGTATAGAAAGGTTTAAGAAATAAAATTGGAGTTTTGTGAAGTAAATTCCTGTTACATAACTTCACCAACACTTTAACTGGGGATGTTTTTCTGTTAAAAAGTACAGCAGTTTGCAGAGAGGAATAGTTTTCTTCAACAGCCTTCAGTATCATGTGGCGACCTCTCTGACATTTCAAAAGTAATTGGGTTTTTTTTGATGAAAACAAGTATCTTGCATTTGTTTTCCTTCAACACGATGTTGCTTTGCCAATAAACACAATTTGGGATGGAAAAGAAATTGGAGGACAAGGAATATCTGTAAAGGCATTGTAATTGACATCTTTGAAGTGTGTTTACATCAGTGTAGAAAAATTGGAAATTAATTTTTTTAAATTGACTGTGAAATTAGATTTTAATTCTGTTCATTTTTGGTTTTGCAAGTTGAGAAGTACTATAAACCCAGCTAATCTTGTATGCAACAGTTTTTAAAATGGAATAAAATAGAAGGAACATTTTTTTGGTAAGACTCTTGCTCCTTTTGCCTGAAGGAAAACACTTGACTGCTTGCTGCCTTTTTATGTAAGCAATGCCCTCACAGTGTAATTATTTTTCATAAAGAGGAAGAGGGATGTCTTAACTAACCAGATCCAATACTTGGAGTTGGTAGCCCTGAGTGTGGGGTTTTTTGTCTTCTTTTTTCTTCTTCTTTTTATTTTTTTCTTCTTCTACTTTGGCTGGTAACCTGCTGTGTGACCCTGAGAAAGTTACTTCATCTTTCTGTGACTCATCGAGTTATAAAATGGGTATAATGTGGACTTCTCTTATGAAGTACTTCATAAATTTTGCATAGGTTATCAGTCATATTAGGATTAGGAATTAAGTGTCACTGTGTACATACCTCGTGTTTGTTTTATTAAATGTAGTATGTTAGCTGTGAGCTGAAGTCAAATTTACTTTCTGACTTGAACATTTTATCTTGCAGAACTACCTTTTTTTCCTCTCTTACCTGTCAAATGCCTTTGTGCCATTATAATTCACTTGTTTATGTATAAATGTTGACTTATAGCAATGGTTAGACAACTTTGACAAGCCATTTGAAAAAGATCAAAGTAGTATTTCAGAGTATAGTTCATTCATCCTTTTCCTCATTGTAGAAAGAATCTCTGGATATGTAATAACTTGAATTTGCTCTTGTTTATCGTATTACCTAATCAAAGGATATTAGTCAACTGATTTTTTCTGATTGCTTTGTTTCTAAAACACTGCGGGTTAGAAGTAAATATTCATAGCTTGCTTTCCTGTTTAACTTTGAACTGGATGGTTTATTTTGATTGAACGTGACAGAGGTGGAAACATTAAAGGTAATTACATTCTTGCAAGGAAGAGACCTGAAATTGTCCGGTGCCCAAACTGAAGGAAAGATTATCTCTGAGTTCCTGTCTTACCTAGGAGGGAAAGCTCTCAGCACATAGAGCCTGTGTGTGCTCTGAACACGGGAAGAGCTTCAATCAGAGCTAATCAGTCGCAAGTCATAAATCCATTGGAAACCAGTTGTTTGTAATTTAAGGCTAATGCAGTTACTTGCAAGCATATAATAGTTAATTCTTACAACCTTCTGCAGAAGGATGTAATTGAAGAGTTGAACAAAGTTATAATGAGCATCTTGGCATATTGGTGTGAATTCTAAATTACAAGAAATAATGTAGTAGTAAACCAGACTAATGTTGATCAGGATTGAACCTGCTTGGTGTTGGGACTGATTAAATTCACTTAACCTTGAATCTACATTTCAATATTTCAGGCCAGGTCTCATTGTTCAATGATTTCTTACTTAAAGCTTAACTGTGGAAATGTTTAGAGAGGAAGTGCTAGGAAGGACATAGTGGAATGAATCTGTGTTCTGTACTTGGAGTTATTTTAACATTTACAGTAATCTTGTATCACACAAGGAAGTTGTCTCACTCTGTAAGCATTCAAGGTGACTTAGTGTGTGATGATTGAGAGCTATAACCAGCTGATTAGGGCTGAATAAATGGTGGATCTGAGGCATGATACAGCTGAGAAACGTGGTGAACTTGTGGTAACTGGGAGTTGAAGACATGAGTTCTGCGGAGGCTTCTGCGCTTGTCTAAATTGCGCAGGTGGCTGTAGTGATGGTAATCCAGTCTTCAAGTGTAGTCAGTGAGAATATTTTTTCCAGGTATTTGAACTAACCCAGGACTGCGCAAGTGCCAGCTGCCTGTTTTCTTTAAGCTCTTCAAAGACCAGGCTGAGCTAACCTCTTTGGCAGAGTCCTTCTGAAGATCTTGTTTTTCATCTGCCTTTTCTTTAAAGTGCTTAGGATGCCTTTTTCTGAGTTCCTGTCTCAGTGTCACAGCTGGTATTTCACACAAAACACTCTACTTTGGGGACTGAGGGAAGGTGACAGAAGACTATTCATAGACTAGTTGTATGGGTCTTCTGAACTTTTAATGTGTTTTCTGATCAAAATATTCATTCTTGTGGTTGTCTCAGTGCAGATACAGAGCCTGCGGTTTTTCTTGTTGTGCAAAAGGGACCATTGTGTTTCCTGTCCTCCGGTGTTTATTATGTGGGCTAATTTGTCTTTCAACCCCTGCATTCTGTGAAGAACGATGGACTAAAACATGGGAAGAAGAAATTAAATAGAAAATAGAAGAGGTGTTTCTAAATGCTGCTGCTAACTGACTATTATAGAGTCCACATCATTACTTAATATGAAACAAGGAGCTGAATTGGTGGTCCAGATCTTTCCATCACTTGTGTGAGTCCACCAGCTCTTTGTTTGAAATACTTCGCTGTTTGCCTGAAGAAAAAATTGTGAAGACTTTTTTCTTCAAACATAATTTCTTCAACTTAACACTGAAGTGATACTCCTATGTGGCACATTTGTGTGCAGTTTTTAAGGACATATAAAAGTGGAGTGAGTGTCATGCTCACTTTGGGATAGCATGACAGAGGGAAGGTGTCCTCACGGTCAACGCTCTTCAGCCAGAAATGGTGAGCTATCCGTAGCATCCAAATTTGGGGTTGGACTGGGGCATGTGGAGTGAAGAGGAAGGTGGGGAGAACCTGCTTAAGGTGGAAGAGAGGAGTTCCTTACATCAGAGGACATTCCGACCATTCCCTCCATCCCCACCCTGGATCCCGTGAATCTGCTGCAGAGAGGGTAGAGCCGGTTCCCACAGCCAGAGGCCTTTTGCCAGGAGAATTTTTAGGAAATTGAGGTAAATTCCAATTTAGCTGCTGTCCTTAACCTGACACCCTGGGTGTGGTGCGAGCTGGGCAGGTGTCCATCCCGCAGACGCATTTTATTAACTTTGGTCGACTCGAGTTTCAGAGCTGAAGTGTAAGGAATAGTCTGAAGTGACACGAAGATGAAGCAGCACTAGTGTCTGCCTAATTAATGCCAGGAAAGCTTTGATATTTTTTAACGCACAAAGATTTTCTCTTTTGAGAGGACACCTTAGTGCACTGAGTGCCTTTCAGATGACTGGTGAATTCAAGTCTGAAAAATTTCAATTGTATAACATAAATTAAGTTTTATTCAGTATAAAAATAAGGCTTCAGTAGAGTGACTTCTCGTCAGTCCCTTGTGAATATTCTGCATCACATGTCATTTCAGTTCCCAGGGGTTTTGACGTGATTTGGTTTTGGAACTTACTTTACAAATTTCTTTTCATATTGTTTTTACCCCAAAGAATATTATTTGATTTTTTTTTCCTTAAACTGCATAAACTTTAGTAAACTTTCTTCATATTCTCATTCAGCATGTTTCCACTTGATCTCCAGGACATCAGGTGTTGTCTTAAGTGGATGGTGTGAAAGGCAGTTCATTAGTTTTGATTCAGCTTTCTCACCATTTCTCAAAACTCTAATTTGAATTCTGAGCTTTCAAGTGTTGTTGTAATCAAAACCATGTTTTTAAACATTTCTTTATACTTTAATCTGTGAGAGATTTTTAAACAGGTGACCAGTCATTGTTCAAAACAGAGACTACTGTCCTTCATTGCCACTTGCTTGAAACATTGTTTTAGACAAGCAATATATTATAAGGGCTATTCAAACTTATTATAAAAGGTACATTAGAATACAATTTACTTCTTTTTTCCCAAAATGATCTTTGGGCTGACTTGGATCAACCTGCAACACCATTTTAGCAAACTTGGGTCAATTTAATAGATGTTATTGCCTTTATGTAAACATGTCTTCCAGTATTTAGAAGCATAAATTTGCAGGACTTTTGAAAGCAAAACTTTGCAATGGTGTTTGTTGTGGGAAATGCAAATAGGGAGTACAATTTTTTTTCCATCATTTCAAATTTGATCATGAGTTGCTACATGTGAATAAGGGTTTTATCATGGTTCGTTCTCCAGTATTCACAGTTAAGACAGTTTGGACAGTCCTGCAGCTGAGTACAGTCAGTCATCTAAAACTGATATTTAGTAATGATATTTAGTAACTAGTTAACTAGTACATGTTTGCAACAGTATGTAGCAGACAAACTGTTAATGGAAATAAAAAGTCGCTTGTGAAAACGGTTCTCCTACTTCCTCACAATTATTTTGCTTTAGCTATGGCTTTACTATAATGAGCAACAGTAAATGAAATTTTCACTCTATTACTGTGTAACAGTGGCAGATCACAGGTAGTGTAGAAAGCATTTTGTTTTCATTTAACAGGATACGTGGTATCAGGTGGTGTTGATTGACATTTCTTGGATAGTGCTTTACACAGCATTTCATGCAAATCATGTTTGAATGAGACTGCTGCATTAAATTACATTTCTTGCAGATTATAGCCTGTGCAGATGTGAGACAGAGCTTGTTCAGCAGCTAGCAAAAGGCTTTCTTTTTTAACACTTCTGTTTTCACAACTTGACTGTAAAGCCCTATAATTACAGCACTTAAGATAGTGAAGGAATGATGGGCACTTTCTCTTATCAGATCTATAAGTAGTAGCAAGCAGATGCAGCGTGAGATCCCTCCAGCTGTCAAATATTTTCAGGCTGGCATAGAGGGAATGCAGTTTAAAATGCAGGTGACATAATACCCAACATCCTCCATTTGCTAGTGGGCTTCTGATTAATCACGATTACCATACATTATCATACCATCAAATTTAATCATATCAATGAATTCCCATCTGCAGGAGGAGCAGCAGCAGCTGAACATGATGGTAACAGCTATTAAATAAGAAAGAAATACATGCTTTCTAAATGCAGTAACCCTTTAACTTGTCGTGTGAGCTCCACTATGCACATGCTCTGTAGATATTAAAATCAAACAGAAAACTTGTGCATTTATATTCCATAGTTATTGTCATTTATGTTTTTGTTAAGTAATTGCTATTTAACACTGCCGAAGAAACAGAGTTGTAGATTTTTTTTTTCTGGTGTTAATAATGATTTTCTTCAGTCTCAGCTTTATTTAGTACCTAAATGTACAAAATGACAGAACGGTTGAGGTTGGCAGGGACCTTTAGAGGTCATCTGGTCCCACCACCTGCTCAAGCAGGGCCACCTAGAGCAGGTTGCCCAGGGCTGTGTCCAGTCTGGTTTTGAATATGTCCAAGGATGGAGACTTCCCAGCCTCACTGGGCAACCTGGGCCAGTGCTCAGTCACCCTCACAGTAAAGTTTTGGTATAGATATTTATTGTTTTATATAGATATACACACATATATGCTGTGATTTTGAGGTGTTTCTATGAGTGAAGTTTGAACTTTTTTAAGCCTCGTGAGCAAAGCATAAATTTTTACCGAGGTGAAGAGGAAAAACTATTATACATATAGTTACATAGTCATTAATTAGACATTGTTAAAGAGAGATTTTGTAGAAGTCAAGACCCAAATACAAGTAAAACATGCAGTTGCCTTCTTATTTCAGTGCAGTAAGGCTAATGTTTAAACACTGAATGGAGAACTAAAATAGATTTGGTTATAACATTATAGAGTCCTAGATGATAGTGTAGTTCTCTCAAGATATTTTCGCTGAGCTGAGAAGATGTCCTTTTAAAAGGTAATTCAATACATTTGTGTTATTCCAATAAAAATAAAAAAATCTGAAAAAATTGAATAAATACCAGTTTATAGATCTCTTTCCACACCTTAATTTCTTGCCATTTATTCAGAATGTGGAAGAAAAAAATGCTTCATAAATTATGAAACAGTAAGTTGTAGGACTGTTTACAGTAAAATGAGTTAATTTAGAGGAATACTGTGGGTACCCAAAGGATACCCAAAAAGGAAGGGTGTTTAGGCCTTTATATGCAACATGTGAGTAGTACCTGCAGTCACACGAGTGGGAGCTCTGGGTATATAAACTTCTTGTATCAAGATGTTTGCAAGGTCAGAGATGTGTAAAACATCTCTGAAATTAGATTTCCTTACAGAATTAAAAATCAAGGAATTTGACTACTAGATAGTCAGGTCTGGAATGTCATCTTATAATCTAGATCAAAGTCCAAATTAGCAGCAATTCTAATATTTGTCGTCTATAAAGCTGACTGCTGCTTGGGTTTTTCATACCAATCTGAGCATTTCTTTTGCTGAAGGGAGAAGCGTCATCCCCAGGTCACATGCATCTGTCTTTGAGGTTGTTATTTCATTTTTAAATTAACTATAACTGTACCTTCAAGCTTGGAGTGCAGTGTAGAAATCCTGAATTTGATATTTATGATCCACTTGAGTTCTGACCTCAGGGTTTTTTCTAATGAACAGTGACTTGCAGATCACCAGGATACACTAGGTCAATAAACACTGTAATAATATTTGCACAGAATAGTCTCTGGTAAGCCCAAGGATCAAGTATGAATTTTGTTGTATCTTTTATCTCAATAGCTCTGAAAGCAGAGGAGGTCCACAACTTTTGGGCCCCTGTTTTTTACACACGCCTTTTCTCCAATTTCTACTTGCTCTTTCTGTATTGTACTTGATCTTAAAAAGTTAGAGGGCACTAAACAAAAATGAGCTCATGCTCTTCTACACCACACCCTGAAGAGGATTTCACAAACTAAAGTGAAACTGAATCTTTCAAGTTAATTAATTTAGAACACCTGTTTAAGAAATTACTTGGATTTGTGCTCCAATCGGAGAGGTTTAGGTTTACTTTTCAGTCTGCACAACTTGTCTCTCACACTATTTCTCATTATGGCTTGTCTTTCCTTGCTGGAAATGCTGTTCCTTCAGCCATACAAATCAGATGGGAACGTGGTTTTTTTCTTCATATTGGCACCGATACCAATTGAAAACCAGAATTGGGATTTAGTTAATAACTTTCCTATGCCTGTATTTCATTTAGGAGTGTTTTTTGAGAACGGTTCTTGAATGGGACCACTTGTCCTGCACATTTTCCTTTTCTCATGTATGTAGCTCGATGGTTAAGCAGATGGAGGTCCAAGCATCTGTGAATCAATCTGTCTGTGTAAAACTGGTTGCTTGTAGGCCGGTTTGCTTTGCTGCTTCTCTTACAGAAACACACTAAAGTTGTGATTTTTATCTCCGTTTGCGAAATGAATATGTCCCTGCTTGATGTATTAGGAGGGATGTCCTGAAACTTGCTGGAAAGGGATACTTTTAGTATACAGTGGATCTGATTTTTAGCTTTAGTCTCCTGAACTGTTTGGGATTGTCTTAGTGTGCTGGGAGTAGCCTTCTTTTGCTGTATCACTTGCGTCCTTATTTTAGCTGTTTGATCACAAGTTGTCTTAAACAACAAGGGATTCCATGCCTTTCTCTCTTTGCATTTACTGGTTTTCCATGGTGGCTGAATTCCTTTTGAGGCCCTTAAACAGTGAAATCAAGCATTGGTGATTTCTCTTACAAATCACCTGGACTTGTACCCGAATGTCCCAACATACTTTCTTATGTCTTGGACAAAGAGAAGCTTGTCCACCTTATGTGGAACATTTTAATATCAAAAATTACTTTTGGCTTAGTTGAGGAAAACATCAACTCATTCTCTCTCAGACTCAATCTGCCTGTAGTAGAAGGATCTGTGCAGGCCACATACTTGAACGAGCAGTTGCAATCTCCTCATGTTTTCTGCTCAGAAAATAGATTCCAGAAGCTTTGAAAGGACTGGTGTAGCTTGACATTCATTGTATTGAGTTTTCTTATTGCTCCTAACTTTATTTTTTTTTTGTTCCTGATTCTTATATATTTTAAGTCATGATTTTTTTATATAGAGTGTTTTGTAATACTGTTAATAAATCAGTTGGGAAAATCATGGTGCTTGCTAGATTTTAGTTCACCTTGATGGAATTATGTGGTTATCATAGACATCACAGGTACACTAATGAGTCATTCAGCCATATTTAAGGAAATACCAAAATGTTTTATTATACAATTTCAATAAACCATTCCATTTCTGTAGGCAGTAAATGAGAATACTGTGAAACTTGAATGTGAAGAGCCACGTTTTGTAGGATGTACATATTTCTACTTGACAATTTTTGAACCGCATCCAAGATATATGAATCAGGGCTTCTTACACAAGAGGATGGAAAGTCAGTGCCTTGCACTGGAATGCAGGCATTTTGGGAAAGCTTTTCAAAAAGTCTAGTAGCTGCTGAAATAAGAGGATTAACATCTTGTGACAGATGGCTATAGTTTTAATTGTCATAGGTTATAGTGGTCATTATTCTTTGCATTTAAACCATATAAGAAGAATTAACTGAGTGGCCCTACTTAACTGTCAATGGGGTTCTCCTAGCTCTTTGCATTTTAAGTGAGATTAATAAATGAAAACATGTTGTAGAGGCAGGGTGTATTTTACTGAAAGATTCATGAAGTTTCAATGACATTGTTAAGGTATTTAATTAGTCTCATGAAAAAAAAGTAGAGTGACCCTTTAGAGAAGCTGATAAGTCATATAATAGCTGTTAGATCCTCTTTATTCCTTGCTTTATAAGATTAACTTTGTGCTAAGCAATTTATGCTAAGTTTTCCCTTTTATTGGTAACCAAAGTTATCTGTGCTTCATGAATAGATTATTGGAGATAACATCATGTAATTAACAAGAGATGCAGAAAAGTAAAAGTACAATTTGTGTAAGAATTGTATGAGAGAGAATGTTAATTTCTTAACTAGGAAGGATATTTAAAGGGATAAAAGGAAGCCAAATAGTGCAGTTCTTTGAAAGGATTAAAGTAACCTTATCTCGTGTTCTTTCAGAAGGTGGGATTGCCTGAGTGTGTGAAAGTCATGTTCAATGAGCTATTCACAACACTAATGAATTGTAGACACAAGTTGGCATTGCATTTTTTTTTCCAGAAGTGATTGATAAGGTGTAAGTTATTCCTTAGCCATATTGAATAATGGAAGTTAGTAAAAGGGGAAATTGTACAACCTGCAGACATGCGGAATTGTATAGAAATGTCAATCTGAGGCGCTGTAAATTATAGTGTGGGGGGAGGAAGAGTGGGTAGATTTTTTTTCTTTTTGTCAGAGTAAACTTCACAAAATTAAAGATTCAAAACAATAAAATACCTGTCAGTAGCACTTCAGTGAAGATTTTAGAGATAATTCTTTGAAGTATCTCTAAAATGCCTGTGATTTGTGGTCTCTGGAAACCGACACAGAGCCCTGTTTCCAGTGCAATTTCCTTCTAGACTTCAGTTCCTGTATTCATAAAAGGATGATATGGAAGAATTTTCAAAGTAAAATAGCACAAGGATAACTGAAATTATAGAGTCCAAGACACTCCTTAAAATCAGGAAAAGGTACAGACCAAAAATCACTTTCTTTGGTAGTTTAAGAAAGATCTTGATGTTCAGTGCCTTGCTTTCCATGTTCAGACATGGCCGTGTGTTGGTGTCCACAACAAGAAGAGGAAGAACGGCCAGAACTGTGTCCCCTTGCAGCCCCCAGAGCCTGGCTGAGAAAGCCTTCAGCTCCCCAAAATGACAGTTTCTCAGGTCTTCGAATTACTCATTAATGCTCGGGCTGTGGGGAGTGGATTTGAGGGGACAATGGTGCTGAAGTGACTGTGGTTTTGTGAAGGGGACGCGTTGGTTGAGGACCCAAGGCCAGGCTGTGGCCCAATGGGTACATCTGCTTCAGGTCTTGTGCTCTTTGTACAGCTGACTTTAAATCTAGCTAAAAATTCCATCTTAGGAGTCATCCTTGCAATTTAGTGCACTTCTATCTTGTAATAAGACTAAATTATCAATATTAATGATACTCAACAGTAATGATACTGTATAATAACAGTTATAAGACACCTTCTTCAAAACTTAACGTATGCGCTCTGCTGGATCTTTCTCATGCAGACATTTGGTAACTCAATCTTTGGAACCATTGTCTACATGAAATGTGATCCAGCCTTGTGGGATCTCGCTGGAAAGGCACATAAATATTTTGTACATTCCCCAGTGTCAGAGCTGACCCCAGTATTGGGCTGAAAGGCAGAACTTTGCAGCTGATGATATGAATTTGCAATTCTCTCCTTTGTTAGGTTGAAACCTGTTATCTTGAAAATAGGTGATATGTAGAATGTGAGGGTTGTTAAGTAGGGAGGTTTCCTAAAAGGTATAATAACAGCAAAGTAATAGTTAAAATTATTTTTTGGTAGGGAATCCTAGTCGATGTGTGTACTGAATAGTTGGTTGTAATTTGAAACTGTCTGGATAGCAAAACCATGAAAAATGGGAGTAACTACTGTGCATATAAAGATTTATTATGCATCTGTGTTACAGTATGTTTATTTTATCAAAATAGACCATTATGAAAACTGGCTTTTGCACCATTAATTTTTGAAGTTAGATAGCTCTGCGTAGTCTTTTCTACAGAATAGCAGAGGGCACTTGGGGGTTATTAGCAGCAAATGCTTGCTGAATGTAGAGTTTAACACTAATGGTAAAATAATCCACTCCTAGAGTTACAGTGTAACTACTGCTAAGCAAAGAAAAAAACCTGAAAACAAAACCCATAAAAACTTTAACTAATAGAGAACTATTATATTAATTTGTACTGTTTTTAGGACAATTAGAATTTGGCATAAGTAAAAGCTGTAGTTGTACTTTTAGTGTATTCCTGTAACATTTAAAAAATTAATAAAAATGTAATGACATTTCAGAATAATAGCTAAGCACCTCATAGCTTGGAAAAATACTCACGATAGTTCATCTGTTCCCTTATTAAAAAAAGAAGTTTGTTTGTATCTGGAAGCAGCAGCTCTGGCTCAACTTTAGAGTTTTAGTTTCACGTGTAGTATATGACACTAATCCATCACACAATCAAATTCTCATTGGAATTGTCCTGGAGTTTTTTTCAGAAGAAAAATCTCAGCAATGTAAAATAGGAAAATACAACCCCCCCCTTCTTCCCCTCTTATTGGTATTTAGGGCAGAATTTTATTGCACTCCTTAGGGATGGTAAAAGCAAAGCTGGTTTAGGAAAAAATAGTGGAGGTCAGTCTTTTTCACATATGTTAGAAAGAAAAGAATCAAACTAATTTGATTATACTAATATTGGTAATTCTGGTTTTGGCAAATAACAAATGTCTTTGCAATTAATTTTTCATGATTGGCCTTTGGTTATCATCCAAGAAATGTGATCAGTCATATTTTAGTAGCTCTTCAAAATGTCACATACACGAAGTTAAAGCTGTTCAGCGATCCAAATAGGTCGGTGGTTCTAAACGATATTCAGTTGTCTGTATAGCTTGCAGCTTTATTGTGCTGTGGTTTAGATCGGCCGTCATTCAGTAGTTTTGCAATTTTTGAAACTTTTAGGTTTCAGAAAACCCAACCCTCTGTTGCATTGTACGTGGAGTAAGTGCTTTGGCAGGAAGGGTCATTGTTTTGGTCTGTTTCGGAAATATTTCAATACAAATTTGTATTGGGGGGTATAAATCATATGAAATATACCGCTAATAAAACCAGAGCAAAAAACCCCTTCTCTCAGTGTATCTTGGTGGGGATTTTTCAATAACAGGTTTTGGATAACAAATTTAAAATCATTGAAGGTATTTAGAATACAGTAAATATTTGCTTTTTAAGTCAGATGGGCACCTTTGATACTGAAGGGAGCTTGAAATCAGTGTTGCTTATATTTTTAACAGTAAAATATCTTGCTAGTTATTGGTTTCTGTAATTTTTTTGTAAACAAACTACAGTCTCGTTGTTTTTAAAGTATGGCCTTTCTTAGGTCTAAAATAACTTTGTAATACTGAGTTCTAAAACTGAACTAAAGCTTATTTCCTTCCCTTATGATGGGAAATATAAAGCTGCTCTCAGGCTGTGTAGAACTTCCAGCCCTCTATGGTTCGAACCAAGATGTTGTGCCAGTTGCCTGCCTCAGTTTGAATCACTTCGGTTGAAATTCTCCAAATACTTTCATTCTGAGCTTGAAATGGTGGAAAAACATTATTATGCCCAAGTGAGCTATTTAGGAATATTTTATTGCTGCTCCATTTTTCAAAGAAGAAAATGGAGTTTGGCTGCACTGAGGATGTCTCAGTGTGTAAGAACTGTGTGAAATTCAACAGGACTTCCCATGCATTTGCAATTCAGGGCTCCTTTGGGATGAGGTAGAGCTGGGCATAGAAACAAGGGTGTGGGTTGGCAGGAGAGGGAGAGCTGATATGAAGAGGTGTTTATTTAAAATACAAGTAGAGGATCTCTTTCAAATGCTGATCTCATTTACCTCTTCTCCCCTGGCAGGAAAAAGAAGGGCAATTGCCTGGACTGAGCAAAGACAAAAAAGCAGGGGCTGGGTGGGGTAAATGGAGCTGCTGGGCGGCAGCCACAGAACAGGACCATGAGCTTGGAGTCAGGGAGCTGGATCCGCGCTGGGAGTAGGAACCAGCAGGCAGAGTGAAAGATGTGGTGGAGATGAGAGGATGGATCTGAAGAGCAAGCAAGACAAGCAAGACCAGGAAAAGAGTGAGGCTAACTGGAGAAAGATTACGCTTAAGACTGGGTTACAGATTTGGGGAACAGGGGCAGAGAAACCTGCTTATTTTGTAGCCTAGGACTACAACTGAAGTTTGGGAATGAGGAGGGAGACTGATAAGGATCTGTTACCTCAACCAGGGCAGAATACATTGAGTTTGGAAAAAGTAGGTAGAGGGGACTGTAGCCACTGCAGTGCCATTTGATGCTTGGAAACAAACCCAGCCAGATAGTTACTGCTGCCAGTTCTTCAGCTCAAGCAGCAAATATGTGATGCTTATGCTTTATTAGCCAAGGTTTCAGTAAGTTTTCACGTACTTTCTTTTTCACTGGCTATTTTAGAAATAACTAAGATATACATAGGCATATACTGTGTCTGGAGAAAAATTCTGGGAGAATCTCAGAGCTTCTGAGTCAAGCTCTCCAAAACCAGGAAAGAGCTGGTTGTCTGTCGAGGCCGCTTTGTCTCTCTAGGTGTGCTGTGCGTATGTGGCTATGTGCTGTAAATAAGATGGAAGATACAAATCAGAAACATCAGGGCAGTTTGACAAAAGATGGTTTCTCCCCTGGCTCTGTTGCAATGACTTTATGCATTATCCAGGGATAAACTAATAACAAAATAGCTAAATATCAGTTGCTTTGCTGGGTGCCTCCCTTGAGGCTGTGCAGCTTGCTGTGTGTTCCCTGGGATGGCTGTAAGCAATGCTTTGAGAAATAGGCTTTTATCACCAAGGCTTCCATGATGAGGGATTGTGTTTAACCTCAGTTTGAAAGTACCTCTGGCAGCTCCTATGTGGGGTGATGGTGGAACTGTGTTTGGGGAGCGAAGGGTCAGGACCCTCAAGGTTTGTGTTCAGTTCTTTTGGCAGGCAGCCACCATTACCCTCAACACCAGCGCATTTGAACAGCCTCATTCAGCTAAACCTGAACAGACAAATAAACATCACTTTTCTCTATCCCAAATAGCTCCCTCCTTCTCTGCCTGCTCTTATTTGCAGACAGGCTGTAAAATTCAAAGGTGTTAGTCTATTCTGAGGTGGCAGAATATTTTGTGTTGGTAACTGTTCACTTGCAGAAACGTAGCAGGTCCTCCTACAAACAGTATGTACGTTATGAGGACTGTCATGCTTGAGTTTATTATAATGTCTTTCCACTAAATGAAATAGCCGCAGGAGACTGACTGACTAGGAGCACAGGCAATGGAATATAGACCCTTTAATTTCTAGGGATGAGAAAGTATTTAGAGCTGATGACTGTATAATGATAGAAAATAAGTAGTCACGGTCTCACTTCCACACAAGAGGTCTTAGTATCTCACATATTCCTGTTTCGGCGTTTTGAAAAAAGCCACAGATTTCCTAATGGCTTCAAGTCTCAGTGCTTCTTATTTACTTTTTTGGGCCTTTCCGGAGCCAGTTGTGTTGTGCTGGTAGAAGGGCGTGAAGCAGATTTGTCTTCAAGTAAGGAGCAGACTTCAGTTTCCAGGGCAAATACCCATTTTTGCTGTGTGAGTAATTATTTTCCTGAAATGCTGATATTTTTGCAGTACAAATAAGGACAGAGTGAGACTGTGCGTGCTGTTGGTGGGGGCAGCTCGGTGGATCGATGACAAGCGACTGCAACTTTGCCGTTCAGTCCTTTGCTGATGACCGTATTTCAGTCTAGTAGGAAGTGTTTGGTCTGAAATCTGTTCTGAAAAGCTTGTCTTCAGCAATGGCAAGTTTTAAGCTTTAAGGTGAGCATCGAATGTAGACAGAGGAGATGCCATTGCTGATTTCAGAATCCATATAAAGAGGAAAACAAGGATGTTTATAGATTGTTTTCATTACTTATTTGATTTACACATAAGGATATGCTTGTGAATATAATGATTTATGTGAAGCAAAGCTGCTTCTGTTTATCAGAGGTTGCCAACGTATTTTGTCAGCTTTTGATATAAAAATAAAGAATGATAGTGTGAATTACGTAAGTGTATCTTCTGCATAGGTTGGCTTCTGGATTAACATCCTGCTTTCTGCAATATGTAAAGGCTCACCTTGCATTTGAAAAAAAGACTTACTGGAGGAAAGAGAATTTTACATTCATGCATCAGATGCTGAACTGCGAATAGACAGAAGTGTTTCTCTCCTGTTACTTCTTTTTGAAAGACGATTTCTTTAATTTTCTGGATGCTACAAATTGTCCTTCCCCCTCCCTTTTTAAGTAAAGCTGCCTCAGTTCTCTAGCTTACATTGTACTAAATTGCTGGTGAAGAATAGCACAGTGTAAGAGGATAAATGTCAGGAATGTCTTCTAAAGTAGACATTCAGATTTTTGTGGATTAATGGGAAAGAAGGTCAATAATTGCATGGATTTCAATAAGCTTGAGAAGAAGTGGCATTCCTGTGGTGCTAGTGATTAATAAAACATTGTGAATTCATTTCAAGATACTGTACTGGGGTTTAATGGCTCTTCCATTGTGAAAGAATGACTCAGTAAGGGCTGTCATTTTGCACAGATGCTAGGAGATAACTCATAAAGCAATTGTATTTTTAAGAGAAAAAAGTTATAGCAGGCAGTAGATAAATTCCTGCGTAGTAGTCTTAATCTTGGTTCTGTCTTAATAATAGGGCCCTCCAGACTTCCAGCAGCATGCGCCTGGACCAGTTCCTACCAACTTCTCCCAAGCCCCAAGGCTGCCAATCCAGGACCAGTGGAGAGGGCCCCCGCCACCTCCACCACCGCTTCCCCCTCCTCCTCCTCAGGACAGAGATCCTTTCTTCCTCGCAGGTAAACATTTTCATTGCCACTAACATATAAAATACATTTCATGTAAGTGGCTGTGCGGTATAAGCGTGTGTCATATAACCTGAAGTGTTCGGAAGAACCTGGCAGCTGGAAGTTCCTGTTTGATGTTGCCAGACTACTACACGCCAAAAATACTGGTGTTCTGGTATCTTTTTACTTTTTTTGGTGTAATTGTATGTCTCCCTGTCTGAATGTTATACAGATAAAATTAATATCCAAGTGATCGTTGCAATAAAGTTGTCATAATTTGTTACATTTTAGATACTTAGTGCTCTCCATACTTTCGGTTTTCACTAGAAACTCTTTAAACCACGACTGTGTGTGTACTGTAAAAAAATCTGTTAAGGTTAGCTAAGATGATACAGCATAGCAAACAAAATAGCTAGTAAGTGTATGTGTGTATATATATAGATATATGTATATACCATATATACGTAATATGTAAATATACAATGTATATGTTATAGATATGTTAAACACACGAAGTACGTAAAACTTTGCTAAATGTCTTGTCAGCAAACGGTATCAACCTTTTATGAGTTCTTGTGCAGTTTAAAGTATAATCACTGGAATCCTTCATTGATTTCATTAAAGCAGAATTTCTAAAAGTATTGGTAATTCCAGCAAAGTATCTCTTGCGCTGGTCTTTCAAGTATCAATTCCATTTATACACAAGTGGCAGAAGCAAGAAAACATAACCTTGAGGCTCTTAAAATTAAAGCATCCCATACAGTTTTGCTTTCTACAAATTTCAGGTTACTTTTCCAAATCAAAGTAAGAGCTTTATGTTTCAAAAGCGTGTTTGTGTCCCAGGGAGGCTGTTATTTAATCACTTCTCTGATTCCCACAGATCCGAGGTTTCCAAGCCATCACTTGTTTGAGCAGCGGAGCCCCCCACCACCGCCACCTCCCCCTCTTCTTAACAGCGCACATCCCGTCCCTACCCAGAACCCGATGCCGTTCACCCAGCCCGGGCCAGCCTTTAACCAGCAGGGACAGCCACCCGTGTTTCCCAGAGAGCGGCCAGTACGACCCAACATGCAGCCTCAAGGTCCTGTGGGGATTCTCCACTTCAACCAGCCGGGTTCGGCCGCCCCGCGGCCCTTCATGCCTCCCCGGCAGCAGTTCCTGCAGGCACCAGGACAGCCCTTCCTCGCCCCACACACACAGCCCAGCATGCAGGTACGGGACATGGAGGGGGTGTCTGAAGTGGCCCGATGCTGCCTTGTAGGCTTACAGGACTAATGTAACCGAAGTGGAATTACCCAAGATCACACGTGTGAGGCAGGTTGATCTGTAACACTTTTTATTGCTATGCCTCAGAAAGTCATTGTACTTGGCCCCACCTCAAATCCTGGGGTCAGTTTTGGGCTCCTCACGGCAAGAAAGCCCTTGAGGTGCTGGAGTGAGTTCAGAGAAGGGAATGGAGCTGGTGAAGGGTCTGGAGAACAAATCTGATGGGGAGCGGCTGAGGGACCTGGGGGGTTCAGCCTGGAGAACAGGAGCTGAGGGGAGACCTTCTGATCTCTGAACTGCCTGAAAGGAGCTTGGAGCATGGAGGGGGTTGGTCTCTTCTCCCAAGGAACAAGTGATAGGATGAGAGGAAATGACCTCAGATTGTTCCAGGGAAGGTTCAGATTGGATATTAGGAAAAAATTCTCTTCAAAAAGGGTTGTGAAGTACTGGAACAGTCTGCCCAGGAGGGCATCGCTGGAGGTGTTTATAAGCCATATGGATGAGGTTCTTAAGGCCATGGGTTAGTGCTAGAGTCGGGTTATGGTTGGACTCGATGATCTTGAGGGTCTCTTCCAACTGAAATGGTTCTATGACTCCCGGTTTCCAGCACTGAGGTGTTGGCTCCCGTTGCTTCAGCCCCGCACGGGGGGGAGCGCGACCCGGCCCGGGCGGGCAGTGGCGGGGCGGGAGCGCCCCCTGCCTCCCGAGAGCGGGAGGAAGCTGAATTGCAGCTTGACATGGGTGGATGTGTAGGCCGATGTGGGGGTGCCCTGTATGTTCAGTGAGCTTTGTGCGGGACCTTTTCATGGTGTCTGTGTTTTGAACGTGGGGAAATCCTGAAGTCCGGTGATCTTTAAGGAAAGAGCAAAAGGAAGGAAAAAACAAACCAGTTTAGAGTCATTAGAAAAGGACACAGAGGACAGGAACCCTTGCATTTGTCTTTTTCCACTGCAGCTGTTGACTTACACGGGTTTAAGTGCACAGCTTCTGTTAGTCTGGTTTTTTGCCAGTATACTTTCGGTTTAGCCTGTTCTATAGCTGCTTACAGATGTTCTGAGGACTTGGGAGACTGAAGCTACTTTTCAGGAGTTTATTACCTTGAAATTAAAACCAAATAATCTTTCTCTTCATATGAAGGGTCCCTTGCATCCTCCATTACAGCCTCAGCCACAACCTCAACCTCAGCAGCATCATCACCAGCAGCAGCAGCAACACCATCACCAGCAGCAGCAACACCACCATCATCTCCAAGCGCCGCCACAGCCCTTGATGCCCATGAACCAGCCGCAGTTCAGGCCTCACGTGCAGCCCACGCAGCAGCAGCCAAATAACAACAGGATGCAGTGTCAGCCGCGACAGGGTCCAATGAAGCCAAGGCATGTAAGTACCCCATACATCAGTGTTGCATTGCATAGTTCTGCATGGGTAACATGCATGTAAGCACAGGTGTCAAAACTCACCAGCATGGTTTTGCAGTCCCCTTTATTCCATCGTGCTCTGTCACTGTCTTCCACCATTTCTTGCTCCTTTTTTGCATTGATCATTTTATAATCTCCATTGAAAAATAGCATGTGTATCTTTCCCTTCTTCTTTCCTCCCCCAGTCTTCAATGTTTTTAATCATCTGGGTCCAATAAGAGATGATACAGTTGTTCAAGAAGTGGCTCTAAAGGGCTTGTGGACGATATGTTTGTTTAGGAGGATTTTAAAACTGTGGTAGCCTGTGACTGTGTGGGAGCCCAGTTGTCTGACACCGTCTATCATTTTGAAATCTCTGTACTACTGCGAATAAGCTTTCTGGTTCAGATGGTGCCACTCAGGTCTTGTGAGTTTGCCCCAGTGCAGGATATTCTGTTACTCAATAGGTTGGAGTAGCACAACAGTGTGAAACAGCACTCAAGACAACATGACTAGTTCAGAATAATTGCTTTGTCTAGGCAAATAAATCACGCACTGAAGCCAATTTCTGAGAAGTATGTTAAACAAGTGAGATTCACTTTTGCCTTTAATTAAAGAAGAAAAAACTATTGTTTAAAATGTTCTCATTTCTATAATTTTATTTTTTCATTGTACCTCATCAAAAAGATTTTTTCCTAAACTTAACTAAATCATGAAAATGTGAAGCAGGAAACACTTTAGGGTGGTTTGTAGTGAAAGTCTGCAGTTTTTTAATTTTCTCCTTTTCAGAATACACCATCACAAAATATTGTCAAGCGTCCAAATCAGCAACTACAGTCAACTGCTCCAAGAAATAGTAACTTGCGTGAGTTGCCAATAGCACCATCACACGCTATGGAAATGAGCAACAACAGGCGAACCTCTACCCCCGCTGCTCAGGTTAAACCGATTACCAGCACCATGTCTGCCAACAAGTCTGTAACTGGTGTTGGAAACTCACAGGGAAGGCCTGAGATGAAAGCTAAAGCAATCACACCAGTGGGCCAAGCAAAACCAGAAGTAAAATCTGAAACAGAGGTAAGACTTTTTATTTAAAAAATCAAAACCAAGACTACACAAAAAAACCCAACTAGACAAAAACCCCCAAACCCCAACAACAGACATTAAAACTCCCACCTTTTTAAAACTTTTCTAGTCTGACTTGTGCACTCTGAACATTCTTAATGTATTATTTACCCGATGTTTTTAGTGCTGTTAGAGGACTTCTTTCTGAGTTGCACTTTTCCTGTTTAATGTGGCAGCAAAACCAGTCTCCATTGATTTAGGAGGAAAAAAAATGTCTGGAAGGTTGGCGGGGCTGTGGTGAATCTGTTTTGCAGGAGGACTCATCATTTCTACTATGAAAAGACAGAGATTGTCTAAAGGTCGTCAGTGATAATAGCCTCTGAAATAACCCATCATGCACATTTTTGTCTTCCAGGATTGTGATAGGGTTTTTTTCAGGTAATCACTTCTTTTTAAGCCAGCAAACCTCTTCTCTTCCATATCCTATGATGCTTTATGGCTCAAAAAAAAAGGGCTGTTGAAGAGAACTGTCTTCCTCATGCTATTTTCCTTTAGTCTGCCCAGTCTCCTCAGGGTCTTGAGCCCTCACGCAGGAGGTTGCAGCTCTATTGTCCGTGAAGCGTCTTGCTCTTAAAGAAGAAAATCTCTTTTATGAAACCCATTGCCATTAGGGGAAGTAGGAGATGCTCTCATGTTTTTCATTTTGGAGAAAATGATGCTGTTTGCTAGTTCTGTGCACAATCAAAAAGTGAGATGCCAGTGTTTTGGGCTCCACTGGATCATGCAGTGCGAACAGATGGCCATTTCCCTGCACGGGTCCTCCTGGAAGCTAGAGGAGACTCTGTGAGCACTGTTAGTTTGAGAGAGGGTGGGGTTGCAGTGATGGTGCTGTTACCCTGAACATCAGGAGGTACCAGAGGAACATGATGGCTAAATGCACCTTTTATAATTTCTCAGTGTCAGGTTATTCTGTAAGTCTTTATAGTTTAGTTGAACCATCAATCTTGTCTCAAACGCCAGGTTTTCTTCAACAACTGTTGAAAGCTTTAATTGTGATAATACTGTCTTCCCTTTAAGCTGCTCATGATTAGCTTTTCATCTTCTTCTTGAATTAGGGATGGTCATAACTAATTTTCACAAATGAGTCACAAAAGAGACCCATAGCTAGCAGTGTTTGACCTCTTGTGCACTTGCTTTTCAATGGGAATATAAAAGAAAACCTTTATTTGAGCTTTTCAGTTTTAAATTTAGATTTTATTTTTTAATGATTTATGTAATCCCCTTCTACTCAACTCAGTCTCTTGGAATACTCTTAAGTGACAGAAAATGCAGTGCCTCTCAGAGAAGCCTCTCATTTCAGGACGTTAGTAAGGTAAGTTTAGAAACACATCACTGATAGACCTACCTATCTAAAACATCTTTAAGTTCCATTGTAGTTTAGACACATGAAAATTGAGGCACTGGTTGTGAACAATCTCTAGCAATGTTTAGAAAAATGAGTGAATATTTTTTCACTCCTCTTAATCAAATGGATTTTTACAAAAAGGGCAAAAGAAGCGGTCATCATCTTCTTTCCATATTCTAACAAGCCTGTAGTTATAAGACTAACTAATCTTACTCATGTGAATTCTTGGGTTTACAAAAAAAGCTTTCTTTTTATTTCTGTGTCAAAGCTATCCTTGAAAACAATTTCATACCCGTTTCATGTAAACTTTTGCAAAACAGGATGAAAAAATAAGTTGCTTTGGAAAAAATCATCCTTCAGTATTTCCTATTTTAACCATTTATGGCCTTCATAGATACTCTGAGCAAGTACTAGGAGAGTGTGTGGACAAGTGCGCACAAGAACCCTTCTCCTTTGTGAGCGGCTGTGAAGCACAGCCCATTCTGGGAACCGTGAGGTGGTAGGTAGCGGTTGTCTCTGAGCTGTGCCGCTGCGGTTCTGCTGCTCATCTACAGCCAGCATTGCTGTGCTAGTGACATTCCTTTCCAAGCATTTAATCATATACTTCACTGTTGTTGTAATGTAGGTTATTACGTTCCTCTCCTTAGGCAGATTGTAATGTTTTCCAGTCTTTTTTATGTGTGTCTGTGTTTTGCTTGTAATTAACTAACTTTGTCCTGTTCTTTTGCTTTCTGTGGAGATGAGAAAGAGTTAAGTTCTGTCATCTTTTCTAGCTATATTGCTCATAACTGAATTGGGCAGGTTATTTTGCAAGTGTCTTCAACTGGAAAATTATTAAGACTTTTCATCCTTCTTCCTGCAGAGTCAGTGGCTGTATTTATGCATACCCTATCATTCAGGAAGCACCAAACAAATAGCGGTATTGGCTATCAAAGGTTTTTTTTGCTTTCAAGATAGATATTTGAAAGGTTTGCAACCTGAGTGACTACAAGATTGAAAACTGTATTTCTGCTTTCCTAATGATGTGCTCGTGTTCCTGTGAGGCTGCAAAATACTGTCTTTAAATACTTTCATCTTTTTAGAATAGCTGTTAATCTCCAAGATTTGGACTTGCATATTCTCAGTCTGAAAAATCGTATGTGAATGAAGCTGACAAGTATGGGTGATGTCTGGGCCTCATTCTGGTCAGGCTGAAGTCAGTTTAGGGTAAGTGGGAATAAGGTGATATTAAGCATTTCTGAGTTTAGAGAAGAGGGAGAATGTAGAAAGGTGACGTGAATCTTAGAATAAATGGATATATTTGAGCTCAGAACAGGAGAGAATTTAGTAAAGCGCTGTATGATCATAGGTGTGATAGGTATGATATTACCACTCATATTTCAAACTTTCATGTTCCAGTCTCCCAAATCCAGGAAATTTTAAGTTGGGTTGTTGGGTTTTATGTTACTGTCTCTTTTTAAAAATGACTTGCAAAATGGAAAATAGTTGCTACAGTGCTACTGGAGCAAATGTATCTAAATCCTTTTCATATTTTTGGAAATGAGTTTTCTGTAGTCTAAACAGGTTTGATTTCCAAATTTTGATAATGGTGCCTCCTTGTCTTGAAGATTCTTCTTGTCACAGTCTTTTTCCAGTTGAGAGATCTCGAGAGGGCAGTGTGCTTCTCCGAGCAACTTCTAACCTCCTTCTTAATTCTCCTCTGTTTGTCTAACGTGCACATCACCCGTGTTCCGTAGGGTGACTCACACCTTCTTAGGGCTCACGAGCTGATACAATCAGTAATGTGAAACGTATTACATGTATGTAGGTGTCTTTATTTAAGACACTTTGTGGTTTTGACGATAAGCAGCCAAATGATGTCATTTGGATCTGGCTCTACCTTTAATGAAGACTCGTCATGAATTTTTGGACAAATTTTTTTAGCCTCTTGTTTCTAATGTTACCACTGGGTGGGGGGGAATAAAAAATAAACCTGCTAAACAGCTTTTGTGTATGGCACAGCTCAAACCATTTTGCTCTGTCCTTACACCCATTCTACTGAGAGACACAGGTGAGCCTGGTTGCTTGATTCCTTTTTTTTGTTCCCTGATAGCAAGCTGGAAGACTTGTAGTATCCGGTTCTTAGGACTCTGCATTTAATTCTATTAACTACTAATAAAACCTGCAGACCTCTAAAAATGTGTGGTTTATTTGTTTGGTTTTTAAATCAAGCAAGGACTTAAGTTGCAGTAGAAATCTTAGTCCCTTGTTTTAGAGCATGTCTTTGCTGTCTTTTTCTTAATCAGTAGTTCTCCTGGAGAATGATGTGGGACAGCTGCTCTTCAGTTACACTCAGAAAACCAGCCTGGAACATTTTCTTTTAGCACTTTCCATCAAAGCTTCTTTGGACCTTAAGGCAAAAGAAAACTGTCAGGTCTTCCCTTCAGACTACAGGGAGATATCTTGTGTTCAAGAACTGTTCAAACACATCTGAGTATCTCTGTTTTAAAAAACAAACAAAAAACCAACCAACCCCTAAGTACACACAAGCCCTTTAACAACAACAAACCAAACAAAAACAACCCACTATGAAACCCAACAAAAAAAATCCTCTGCTGCTTAGCCAGAGACAGAAGGCAGTTCCCGTGGTTTTGTGGAGAGGGTTTAAGTGCCCTTGTTTTCAGCCTAGTGGGAAGTTTACCCATTCTGAATCTGTACTGTTGGGTCATTGCTCAACTAATTCCAATAAAACCTGACTCCCAATTCAAATATTTTGTTAGTGATCACAGAGTTATTATAATGTTTTGTCTTCCTCTAGCTGCAAGAGTGTTTTACTGAGAATAATAGTAGCAAATTGTTTATAAAGCTGAAGGATTTAGCTCTACTTGTAGCCTGTCAATGGGCTGATCTGCAGTTGTCATACGAGTATGGAGTTTAGTTCCTGAAAGGAAAATTTCAAGATTATATTGAGATCAAGTTGCCTGAAGATTCTGCTAAGCATTCCTCTAACTTCATATGTGTCAGTAATATAGTTTGGTCAGTTTTCTTCTGCATTTAATGCAAGTGTAGTTGAAACCAGTTTATCTGTCCGTGCTGAACAGACATGTTGGTCAGAGTCCCACAGAATGTTCTTTCCTTGTCTGCTGGCAAGATTCATTTAAGTGTGCCACAAAGTCACATCTCTGTACTGCTACATGTAGCCTCTGAGTTAGTGTTTTGTGCTTACCAGATCATGATCCAAGGCCTTCAGAACTGGTTACATGATAATATGATCAGACAGGTCTCTGATAATAAAGTCAATAGAAGAACTGATCTCATGCAGGTTCTTGCTGGTATTGACACTCTTAATTGAACATAAATTAAAAAAATACAGTCTACTTCCAAAGGTAAATTTTGTAAAATGTAAAATATTCTGATCTAAAGCAAAGCAGGTGAGTAAACTAATTTACAAAGTTCAGTGGAAGAGGTTTTGTGTTTAGACGATTTCAACAGTTGAGATATTTACTGTCTCTGAAAGTGACCGAAAATTTTATTCATAGCATCAGCATCTGCATAACAGCATATCCTCTCCTGTTTGGAGCTTACCTGTATTTTGTTCTCCTGTGCAAACTATTTTGAAGGGTCTTATTATTTCACTATCTTTTCTAAAGGCCTTATTATTTTTTAATTATTTTTTAAACTACAGTGCAGCATCTCCAGTTTTCATTTCAGATGAAATATTGAATTTCCTACTACTATCAATTTTAGCTTGTTAGAAATACGTTCCTGTTACCATCCATCAGTGAGGACCTGTAACCTAGTTGTTAAAATGATTAGCCATTCATCGCCACCATCATAGTCTGGAAAGTATAGAGAAAGATCAGAACCCTTTGGTATATAAAGTATTCTCCTGAAAAGGACAGTGTTAGACTTTATCTTGCAACTATAACCCGTATTTAAAAACAAACAAAGGGCACCAACAAGACAAAACAGTCTTGTCAAAGTCTTATTTTAGCCATTGTTTAGAGTGGAATTGTAGTGTGAGACATACAGCTATTTGTTAGACTCTGTGGGAATAATCCTTATCAGTAGGTGCTCAGGGAAGAAGCATTTACATCTGAAGGAAGTGAATGTTCAGGATTTGTGCATCTGGATTCTATGATTACAGGTGTTGGTCTATTGAGCTTTTACATCTGTGACCAACTTCACGGTTGGATCTGTTCTGCTGTTTCTTTTTCCTTCGGCTGTGTAGCATTCTGGGATATAGCAGGGACAAAAGCACTTGAATTTAAAAAAAAATTGTTGCACATTGGGGTCCTGTATGTGCAAAAAATGGCATTTGTGTTTCGGAGAGCTTGCTTACTACAAGGTAAATAACTGTTCATCACGGATTCACTGTTTTTGAGAAACATTTTAACATTCCTTATGCTGTAATTTACCAAAATGCAAAATATCATTACTCTGAGAGCCTGTTCTTGTTAGGGGTGATTAATATCTCGAGTACAATGTTATGCTCATTACCATCTATAAGCAATATCTACACGTCTCTAACTTAATATTTCAAACATTGAAAATAAACAGTATGATGAAAAAATATGCTTTGTGTTCTTGAAAAATGCATGTGATTGTATCACAAGAACAATTTGATTTCGTTTCTGGAATGATGAGAATCTATGTTTCCTTGACTTTTGCCCATTTCATACAGCTTTTCATAAGAACCCGTTGTGCCAAAGTTGAAGAAAGGTTATTTGATGGTGTGTAATATTTTCTGAAGGGCCCAGGGCTAGAATATTAAAGGCATTCTCGATATACCATTAATATTCCAACACTGCATTTGGCAACATTTTGATTCTGAAGAGAGTGCACGAGTTCAAGGTCAGAGAGATTGACTTGTGCTGTTCATTATAACCAATTATTGTGTGACAAATGAGTTTGAGATCAGGCTGAAAATTCTGTGAGAAAAATCAATAGTTCTAATCAGGGCCTTTCAGGTCATTTACCACCCTACCTTTTGTTACTTTGTCAGAAGAGAGCAAGATAAAACCTGTGTGACAGCGGGTTGCCTCTGTATTGTTACTTTCCATTTGAAACATATTTTGATATCTTGAATTATATTAATAGTTTAATTAGTTTTAGAAACTTCTAAATGAGTTTCAATTTGTAAAACTTTGTTTTATTTTTTTTATAGCGGTCTGATATTAAAGCACTTTTTTTTTTCCTTCTGTCTAGGAAGTAGTATATCTAAGTCCTAAACCAGATTTGAGCTGTTTGCCTGTAATGAATAGCAAATAAACCTTACTAGGAGATATGCTTCACTAATGGTCTTAGTTTGGTGTCAGGGATAATTTAAAAACCTCTTCAGAGATACAGCCTTACGACATCTGAAACCACAATTTAACGTTGGTTTGACCGAGCTGGACATTTGTTGAGAATTTGATAAATTCATTTGTATTTTCCTTTGTAGTATCCAGACGAGGATGAAGAAACTCGATTGTATCGTTTGAAGATAGAAGAGCAGAAGCGTCTGAGAGAAGAAATTCTGAAACAAAAGGAGCTGAGGCGACAGCAGCAGGCTGGTGCTAGAAAACGAGAATTACTCGAGAGACTTGCGCAGCAGCAGCAGCAACAACAACAACAACCTTCCACGCAACAGTCCTACATGCAGCAGGAGGACGACTCCTCCGAGTATCCCACCAACGGCAGCCCTTACATACCCCACTCTGGCTTTCAGACCAGGCAAAATGTGAAAAACAGACTCCTTGTTAAAAAGCAAGATATGGTAGTCCCAAATCTCCAACCAAAACCCACAGATTTCCCACCAGTCGGGACGAACATGCAGTATCAAGGACAGCAGGTGAAGCCAGTGAAGCAGCTGAGGCAGACGAGACCAGTAGCTCCCAGTCAGCCTCAGACGCCGCAGAAAGTCTTACAGACAAAACCAGCTGCAGCGTCGCTGCCCGGCACACAGACTGCTCGAGTGGCTTCCGTACAAGCAAGGCCCCAGGAGCCGAAACCCGGCGTGAAAAGGACTGTCATGCAGCGGACACACAGTGGTAGTGGCGATGGGCCCCATGTCGGCAGCAAAGTCAGGGTGATTAAGTTGTCAGGAGGGGTAAGTTTTCAAGGCTCATCTCATTTGTGTGTGTTGTCATGGTTTGGTTTTGTGTGTTTCATTCTGTGTAACCCCAAAATAAAAAATGGGCCAAAGCAGATGAGGGAAGTAGCAGGTTTAACAGAGCTAAGAATCCTTATTTTGTATTTTCAGAACTGTAAGTTATTAGCAGTTATTCAGAAATTAATGTTTGCTGTAATGCTTTACTGCCACGCAGCTATCACTGAAATCACATAGAAACAATCCTCTTTTCCTTTAAGTTTGTTGTAACTTGGGTCTGAAAGACTCCTCAACTGAGCTCTTGCTTACGGTTGGTAGTTCTGATAGTTGGTCAGAGTAAATGATTTGGATGACTGTTCTTAAGGCTCAGTTAAAATGCCAGGCTCTCCTTATTTGATAGTTGAAGCCACCTGATTTAACTGTGTGCAGGTGCTGGTGTTAGTGTGGTTTCTGTACTCAAGGGAAGATTGTTTTTATTTTCTTGGGAAGCATGTTGTGAAACTCATTTAAGGAGTATATTGCAGGGGGATGTTTTCTGTTAGAAGCTGGGTTTAAAACGTTACCAATTCACTTCTGCATCTAAATGAGATTTCCTTATCTTTTGATGAGGGGTCTATTATCTGCAGAGTGTCCCTTGAGCACGGGTGTTGTGGAGGACTCACAATGCTGGTCTTGATGGTAGTGTGCATATTTAAGATCTGGAGATTTGGTTAGAAAATATCTTTGACCAAATTTCTCCTGTCTTACTGAAAAGACAAGTTAATTTGTTAGGGCTCTGAAGAAACTGAGATGAGGGGACATAGCCAGATCGTGTTGTCAGAGTGAAATCTGTCCTCAGGTTTATGCCGAGGAGGAAGGAAGTATTCAATATAGTTTAATGCTGTTCTGCACTGGAGGTGGTTTTCTTTTTTAAAAAAAAATGCTTCTTAAATTTTTCAGAGCATTAATTAGGGAGACTTGCAGGACTGCTGCGTAAATCTGTAATGAACAGTGCGTTAACAGGGACTGAACAAGACCTCGGAGGCTAGGATTCACTCTATAGAAATGGGGAGGAAGTTGAAATGCCAAAGTCGTAACTACTTTTTATAAATGTTTTTCTACAGCTCATAAAATTTAAATACACTTAAAATTGTGAACTGCATAACGACCATGTGGGCTTTCAAAATATGAACGTAAAGGGCCTTATTGACTCCACAGAGCTGACAGTAACCCGACTATGGGGATGTCTGATTCCTCAGACATGGTAACTTAAGTATAGAAGAAGTACAAAAAGTTGAAAGAAATTGATTTTGTTGGGCTAAAAATATTTTTATATAAATACGTCTGCAGGAATCCCAGTGGCCTACAAGAGGTTTGGCAGGTTTGTTATTCATGAATAATTGAATAAAGTAATCATGCACAACTTCTTTTATTATCTGATGAAACAAAATGATGCCAGTCACCACTGTGTACAACTCTTCATAACAAATGGTTATCAGTGCCCACAGTAGCATTAACAATGAAATCGTTTTTGTCATAATGCTCTATTTCAGAAAACCATAAATTATATGTTTCAGATAAGTCTCATGGTAAGCAAGAGCAATTAGCTTCATTAAATGCATGTGGAAGCCCTCTTTCATTTATGCAGAAGCAGATTTGCTCTGTCCTTCTTAATACTCAGATACCGAGGTTTTAGCAAGGTAAAACAGGTTCTTCACTCATAGTCTTTGTTACTTTTTTCATATTGCCGTGGACATTTTAAGTTTTCCTTCCAACTGTAGAAGTATAAAAGCAAGCTTTGCAATTAGCTGTTTAACACTGATCAAGATAGTTGATTAATTTTTAATCAGTTAGTGACCAGCCGAATCTATGACTTTGTTTCTTTGACCACACAGGAAAAAAGAAAAAAAATTGAGCAGTGGGGTGTGGGGATCGGTCTTGTCTGTTTTGACAGTGTTTTAAAGAAGAATTAAAAGCTGCTTGGACTCTTAATACTATGAAGATCATAGGTCAACTTTAGTTTCCGTCTCTGCTGTTTAGTCCTGCCACGTGCTTTATTTCTTTATTTTCACAACTTTTGCCTAAACTCTAAATTTAAAGCAAAAGCCAAATCTCATTTTTCTTGCCATTCTCCTCAGCATATTAATTGTGCTTCCTCTCGTTCACTGCATTTGGCCAAAGGGATGCCTGGTATCTCTTATCCATGCGCAGACTTGATCCTGCAGTTTAACAGCTCTGCTTTTGCTCTTGTTTTCCTTTCTAGAGCTCTTTAGTGCAGCCATGTTTTGAAATCCCATGGACAAGTGCGATGACTCGTGATTAAATAAATGGAGGTTCTTTTTCAAAGCTCTTTGATTCATATTGGTAAAGGCTTGGAAAGTCCCAACTTACCAGCCGTGGTACAGCACGGCGGCAGAACTGGCAACTGAAGAAGCTGATTGAGGCCAGACCTTTAGTGACTTCATCCAGACCAAATTAACCTAAACCAGGAGCTGGTAGTAAGGGCTATTCTAGGTTTAGTAGGACTATCCATAGAACAGGATTAAAAAAATGGTGGTGTGTTGCTGGTGGTGTTTTTTGTTTCACTGTTAAGGAGATATACTTGGCATATTGGTGAGATTTATAGTGTACAAATACTGTAGGAAGAGAGTGGTTTGTTCTCTTGAAGGCAGTATCTTTCCCAGTCTGAGATTCTAATGATGTTTATTCATATTGCTGGGCATTGCAGAGCTGCTGAGGATCTGTGACCTCCAGATAGAAGTGTCCCTTGTTACTTAAGAAGGTAAAATGGCCTTTCGTCTGTTTCCATAGTATTCTCTCTTGAGAGGATTTTGCTTTTTAAATATTTTTCTGGAATTGTAAGAATTACTAATTAAACTCCAAAAAATACTTTGATTTGTTCATTTTGTCTGACGAATAAGATGCCTTAGTTTATGGCTTCTTATACTTAAAGAAAACGGAAGTATAAAATGATTCAGCCTTTCTTGTGTGTCAGAATACGTCTGCATGTCAAAGTGACATTATATACCATCATTAACGATTTTTGTCTGGCTTTTAGAACAAATCCCTTCCCCCCAGTACTGATATGCCCATCCATTTCTAACGCTTCTGTAATTTAGGCAGGAATGGCACTACAGTGAATAGTTTTAAATTTTAATTACTCCTTTAAATGCTATGTTCCTGGGAAATGAGTCAGTGCTTAGTGTTCAGCAGATAGGTACATTTAGAATTGTGGGTTTGGGTATATTGTTTGTTATGGTTGGTTTCGGTTTCATTTGGTTGGTTGTTTTTTATGAAGGCCCGAACATCTTTGGAGGGATCTGGTCCGCTTTACAGTTTGTGTGGCATGTTTTCAGAGCCAGCCTTTCCAGAGAAAGGAGTTCAGCGTATTTGCTGAGTATTCATACTGGTATACATATTCTGCTAAGAAAAACATCTGAGATTTTCCTGACTTGATGAGGAACCTGGAGTCTATCCTACAGATATGCATAAGAATAAACTCAATGAGATTGTAGAATGTTGTTTGTCGGGAAGAAACACCCTAGTAAATCACTTAAGAATGTGCTCGTAAAATTATAGAAAACAGGGATGAAAGGACCATAGAAATAATTTATTCTTTCGTGAAGGGGGAATGATCTCTGTAGCATTCCTGACAGATTTGACCAACCTTTTTAGGAGAGATTTCTTTGGCCACCTCTTCCAGTGTCTTGTATGTTTAGGAGAGTTTTCTTAGTGACCAAAACACATTTTCTTGCTGCAATTTTGAATCTATGGCTAATTTTATTATACTTTGAGGCATGGGAAAGTTTTTTATATTGCTCTTTGTGGCTGCCTTCCTCTTTATAAATCTCTTGACTGTTTCTGAGCACTAACATCCTTCACTCTCTCTTGATGGCGCACGTTTTCTGACACCTTGGCTGTTTGTGGTGGTTTCCTTTGGTCTCTCTGTGATCAGTCTGTCGGTAAATAGTTCCAATACCAAGTGCAATTGAATTCCTTAAGCCCAATGTACTGGAAGTGTCTTTAATCCTGGAAGAACAGGTTTGTACCAGCTACAGCCTTAAATATCTTAAAATCGTATGAAATATGAATGTGTTTTTCATTTAGTTGGCAGTTCTGTGGGAAATGGTAATATCTTTAAATCTCTGTATCATTTGGTCATCTTATATTGTTGTTGGGTGATTTCTCTCTAGCCAGAAAATGGCCTGCCATGCTCAGAGAGATGTGTGTCTGTCCCAAAGGCCTGAAAATGCTGGTTCTTATGCTGCACCAAGAACACACCAATCTGTCTCTGTGGAAAGCTGCACAATGAGCTTTTTTCATAAATACGTATATATATAAAAAGAAGTAAAAATCTCAGTGTTCCCTATTGGATTAGAAGCTATATCTTATTAGCGATCGTAATTCCTGAAAACCTGAGATACTTCATCTGAAAAGCTTGAAGAAATGGTTGGCAAGTTCTTTTGTTTCAAAAGCCTATCACAAAAATAATGTCCTCGGATTGTAAAAGAACGCGAGAATTGGAATGGAAGATAGACAACTTTATTCATATCTAGAGTAACTGAGAAATGTAAGAGATAAATGTGGTCTTCTAAATGTGGAAAAAGATACTGATTGAGATGATTCTTGTTTGATAATGTAACTTTATCATCCAAATTTGCTGAATGTTTGTACTTGTTTCTGCTTGTGTGTGTATGTTCAAGTGTAATTAAAATATTTGACTTGAAAGCTCTATAGCGCCTTTCATCTAAATATGTTAGGATTTGCAAACACTAAATTTTTTGGCATTTGCATGACAAGTTCTTGAGAGAGCCCTTCACCCAGCTCTGCAGTGCTGCCAGCTGCGAGAAACAACACAGGAGCTCTCGCTGAATACCATACTACTACTTTTTAAGAAGCAGAATGTCATTCGTATCTCACTGTTTGAAGGAGGTATGGATAACATGCATTTTCTGTCAGCAGTGGGCTGAAGGGGCTGCAGAAACCATGATCTCCGAATGCCCAAATATAGTGTTTGTCACTTAGAGAATGTCAAAATGGGCAAGACCTTAGAAGCAGTACTGGTGGAAATGCGGTTGAAAAAGGACTCTGCGGGCCAAAACCTGCAAGATTTCACTCTGGGAATATTTCACAAATGGACATTAATTTCTTAATTTCACCTAAAAAAAAAAAAAAAAGACAAAAAAAAAAGGAAGTTCTGTGGTATTCTGGTTATGCAAAAGGCATAGTATTTACATGAAACATTTGGAAATGAGCAAATAAACACTGTCGTTTTCTCTAGACCTGCAGTGAGGATGGTTCCTATCGAGATGGAGTATTTAATAGCTGAGAGTTGGTGATGCAGGCTGTTTGGGGCATGTTTGGTTACTGGGAAATTGAAGTGCAAGGGCCTGTGTGGACACATTTAGCAACTAGGGGGACTTAAGGTCGCAACCAAACCAGACATAGATGGTACTTTTTATGAGTTTGTAATAAAATCCTCAAAAGGGGGAAGAGATATCTACCTAAATTGAATTTAACTTTGCTGTGGATAACTGAAGTGCAATAAAGTATTCCCTATTGGAGACTGTAGAACAGGTCTCTCCTTTTCTTAGGAGACTTTTAAATGGTACGTTGAAGAAGATTGCTTACTTCCTCCTGGATGCCCCAGAAGTATGGCATTTGCTATTGCTTGTTGCTCTTGTTAAGTCTCAAAGGAGATTTTTTTCTGCCATCCTAAGCGTTGTAGTACAAAATTCAACGAATACAGTGTTGATGTCTAATAGCTCAATTTCCTGATGAGAAATGACCAAAGGCAACTGGAACACTGTTGAAGTACATTATGAAGAGAAGCCATTTTGGAAGTGAAAATTAATTGCGTGCCGTCTCTGAACTTGGAATGGAAACACGAAGATTTGTCCAATTTAAATGTAATATTTGGCAAAGTCATATATGCCTTTGTTAAATGGTATTTTAGGTTTGACCATTTGGAATATGCCTTTAGTGCAGCAGTGACTCTGAGTTGGGAGAATCCTGACACTGAGTGGTTGGGGAAGGAGGTAACGTGGGTTCTCCATGTCAAGACTGCAAGGAACTTAAGGCAAAATGCCAGAGGAGTCCGACTTGCCATTAGTTTTAAGCTTCAAGGAAGATAAACTAGAAAAACTAGACGTGATGTGACGAAGGAGGCTCCAGTTGTGCTGATTTCCGATATCCAGTACTGGCATTCTGTGCCATAGCTGGTGTCTGACTGGGAAATGCTCCTTAAGGAGCTTTGGGCCATCAGAGATTTGGAATCACTGAAATTTTCCAACAGGAACCTTTTCTCTTGGTGATTTCTCTCCAGTCTTCACTAAAATTCTCTGTGTAAAAAAATTATCCCTGAGACAGGCAACCAAAAAGGGAACCAGGAAACTTTGCTCAAAAACATATCTGTTGACATCTACGTTATGTGTTTTGCAGACAGAAACATAAAAATCAAAGTATTTCTGAAAGTACGTGCCCAGTCCAGAACCTTGATTTTGCTGCAGCTTTGACACAATTTATATTTTGTTCGTAATGAACTGATTGATTATTGTATTAGAAAAAGGCGTAGTTGTGATTCAGCACTGGTATTGCTTGTCGCTTCTCTTTGATCAGCTGTGTTTCTGGCACTCCCGGTGAAACTTCACTGTAGCACAGGGATGGCCGGGATTCTCTTAACATCTCTTTGGCCAGTCCTCCTCCTGCCTTAGTATCTGTCAGGCAGGCAAGGAGATATTTAAGGTAAGAATTCTGTTAGTACATGGGATTAAATGGAATTAGCTGCTTTTTTTTACAAGATGTTTTCTTCTGCTGTTCTGACTCTTCATACACCATTAGGCACAGACGAGAAGATAGTCGTCACATCCTGGCTTGCTGCAGCCGTTTAGAAATGTCTTTTTATCGAGGGAAGGGAACTGTTTCTCCGTTTTAGTTATTCATTGCTTAGTCTGGGTGCTCTTATTTGAGGTAAGTTTGCCCCATCCAGATGTTTTAGGCTGGGGAAAATAACCCATAATTTACTGGCCAGCACTAGAAGTGTCTTTTTTCTGGTGTGAACAGGGAATGCTTTGGTTACTCTACCACTTCTGAAGTCTGGTGTAGCTTATTTCTGTATACTCTGAGTCAAAACCATACCACTTGTATGCCTTAAACCGGTTGTTGATGATGAATTGTGTGTTAATTGGGTAGTGTATTCTAGTCTCAATTTAAAAAAAGACTTATAAAGGTCTTAGAAGGCCTTTGAAAAAAGGTCTCCAGGTGTTTCTCTTTGGCATTCAACAGATCGAAAATGCATCTCCAGCAGTTTGGGAACAGGGCTTGGTTGTGTCATCTGTTGTGGGATATTTGGCAAGTGTTGAGGTTTCTTGTCTGTCAACTGGCCGTATCCAAATGGTAAAGGATTTGGAGCACCAGTCAAAGAGAAAAAGATAATTATTAGGATTTTTGCCTTTAATATACAATTCTGATAACTGCAGTGAGAAAATACTTGGATAATATTAGATTATAGTCTGTCTTGCTCTACATGGTTTTTCTTTTACTGTTTTTCTCTCTTTGTTATGTGGGGATCACAGTTTGTGTAGATATCTGTCTTTTTTTACTTTAGTCATCACAGTATCAGTAAAATATAAGTTTGCATCTGAAAACCTGTATAGCTGATGAATAGTAATTTCACTTGTCCTTGAAGATGAATATAATAACCCAAAGGTGTTGTTTTTTCCCTCTTAACTACTGTGATACTGTAGAGGTACTCATTTCTAGAAATATTGACTTAAACTGGTAACAAATGAGGGGTATCTCCTTTCTTAAAGGAAATAAATTACCAGACATTTCTGGATTGAGATTTCCCTGCAAGATTTAAACCTTCTCCACGCTACAGAGGATTTGAGTTATAGCGCATCTCAGAAAAGTTGAAAACATCTTGCTTTTCTATGTTATTTTTACACAAATCAACCCGAGTTTATTTCCTTTAAGAGCTTTATCTGGCATGCGCATCCCTTTACTGTTGACTGATATATATTTTTTTTCAAATTAGCTTTATAAAGATCGTGCGGATAGACACAGCATTGTCGTAGTTAATAGAAACCTGTGCAGTGAGGTCTATGGGCTGCAAGATCCCTAACAGCGCCGGTGACAGTGAAGTATGGCCTTATCGAAAGGAGAATTCATAAGAGGCTGCCCTGGGACACCGCACCACTGTCCTTCTGTGTACCCTGACAATGTTATCTGTCCTCTCAGTACGGAGTATCAAATGTCTGTCACGAGTACAGAAATTAATTTAATGTCACCTGAAGACATGCAATTAATCTTTTAGAGGTTTTCATAATACCTTTACAGAAAGAGTTGCCAGTTTGGCGGATTTGGATTTTGGGGTTTAGCAGAAGATAAGGAAAATTAATTTTTCATCAGGGTTAATACAAGCTAGCAGGGCCACAAAGGCTGAGAAAAATGGTTTGGGAATTTGTCAAGTGTTGTCACTCTAGAATAATGCTGCTTAACGTCTGATAGGTGTAATCAAGAGTTGAGATTTCTATAGAGGGGGATTAATCAATTTGCTCACTACAGAATGCAAGTTGGTGATACCATTCCTTCATGGGGTTTAAGAATGAAAATAAGATTTGATCTGTCAAATTGCAAGCAGCTCTGACAGTATCAATAGGCATTTTTATCAGTACATTTTAGAGCATTTGTTATAAATAAATTTGTCCTGCTAATGTTGGTGGCAAATAAACTTCATCTTCATTGTAAAACTGTCATAGTGATTATGATAGAGTAGAGAGCTTCAGCTTGCTCAATTCAAGCAGTCCCTCATAAAATTCTGCTTTTAGGACTTGTGATCTAATATTTGACAGAATGGTCTTTATGTTTCTCAGAACACAACACTGACTCCATATATATATATATATATAGGTATGTAGTGAGTCTCATTATTGAAAACCAGCCTCGATAACTATCAGGGAATAGGTTCTAAAATTCATGAGCACTGAATGGCATAAGTTATTTTTTTGTCAGTCCAGATTTCAGATCGAACTGTAAACTCTTTCTCAGTAGAAGTTTGAAAACCATTCACCATGTAGATAAAATCCTTTTGCCTCGATCATTTGAGGTTTGTTTAATTACATACAGTATTTGAAATTAACTTGTCATTTTGGCACCGCTAACAATCTTGAAGTACTTGAAATTTGAAAGATAGTTCTTATACTTTGCACTGAACAGAACTTCTGCCCTGTTAAAAAAAAAAAGGCATTTTCGTTACTCCAGAATTAACCAAGCAATGGTAAAGTTTCATTCAAGAGAACTCTTTCCTGGCTATGTATGAGGAAGGTAGACCTTTTGTAAAACTTGGAAATTCAGACCGTGAAATCAGAATTATGTTTAATATAGAAATTAAGTAGTAGACAATAACAGAAAAACATTCTTCCTTTATTCCTTCCTTTATGACACCAAGCTGGGAGGAGTGGCTGACACGCCAGAGGCTGTGCTGCCATCCAGAGACCTGGACAGGCTGGAGAGTTGGGCAGGGAAAAACTTAATGAAATATAACAAGGGCAAGTGTAGAGTCTTGAATCTGGGCAGGAACAACCCCAGGTTCCAGTATAAGTTGGGGAACGACCTATTAGAGAGCAGTGTAGGGGAAAGGGACCTGGGGGTCTTGGTGGACAGCAGGGTGACCATGAGCCAGCACTGGGCTCTTGTGGCCAGGAAGGCCAATGGTACCTAGGGTGGATTAGAAGGGAGGTGGTCAGTAGGTTGAGAGAGGTTCTCCTTCCCCTCTACTCTGCCCTGGTTGAGACCAAACCTGGAATATTGTGTCCAGTTCAGGGCCACTCAGTTCCAGAAGGACAGGGAACTGCTGGAGAGAGTCCAGCGCAGGGCAACAAAGATGCTGAAGGGAGTGGAGCATCTCCCGTGTGAGGAAAGGCTGAGGGAGCTGGGGCTCTTGAGCTTGGAGAAGAGGAGACTGAGGGGTAACCTTATTAATGTTTACAAATACATAAAGGGTGAGTGTCACGAGGACGGAGCCAGGCTCTTCTTGGTGACAACCAATGGTAGGACAAGGGGTAATGGGTTCAAACTGGAACACGAGGTTCCACTTAAATTTGAGAAGAAACTTCTTCTCAGTGAAGGTGACAGAGCCTGAACCAGGCTGCCCAGGGAGGTTGGGGAGTCTTGTTCTCTGCAGACATTCAAACCCGCCTGGACACCTTCCTGTGTAACCTCATCTGGGTGTTCCTGCTCTGGCAGGGAAATTGGACTGGATAATCTCTTGAGGTCCCTTCCAATCCCTGACATTCTGTGATTCTGTGATTATTTGTTTGCAGACAAAGAGTGGAAATTCACTTTTCTGTAGAGGACATTTGCAGTATAAAATCAGAGCTTGTATCAACCAGTCTCAGGCCTCAGTGGTGGACTGAGAAGTTTTCTGCCTGGTTTCAGTACTTTGTGCATTAAATTGTAGGAGGCAGGCCATGATGATGAATAGATCCATGTCTGAAAAATGTAGTGTTGCTTTGTACATCCCAAAATGCTATAGAAAAGGTCAGGTAAAAATGCGTTTTGACAAGAGAAGTAGTAAAGTTTTAATATCTCCGTCTGTTGCCACATACATTTGCGAAGGGCGGTGGTGTAAGCTGACAAAAAATAGCAATATGGAAATTGTCTTTAGAAAAAGCAAAAGTTAATTTCAAATGAGCTAGAACCGAGACATTTTAAGTAGAAGAGATGCTAGTAATTTAGCTTACAGGATTTAGACGTCATTTTGGGTTCACTGACCTGCTTGCCTGTGGCTTTGTGGTTTTGATTTACCTTCTGGGTGCCAGCTTACTGTATACCTCAGGAGTGAAAATCAGGAGTCAACGTATGTATAGTCATCTGTACAATCTTTTCATCCAAGATGTTAATGTTCTCATATAAGCATGAGACCTCTAAGGAATGTTCTGAGATTTTATAGCTTTAAGTCCACACTTTAAAAGCTTTTTGTGGGTGTTTTGCTTGACTTCATTGTTCATCAAGATGCCTGATGAAGCTACTAATTGTCTTGCATAGAAGTTTAAAGGATGATGTTGATGGCAGGTCTAATTTGCCACTAAATACTGCTACGTTGGTGGTTCATTTTGGCTTGGACAGTGCTTGTCCTTGCACAGCCCTGTTTTTTGACCAGTGAAAAAGGAATTGCTGCTAAAATTTGTTCTCTGAGGCTTTGCTGTTTTGCTTGTTAGTGTTGTAAGTGACCTAGGAGTCACTTTTGATTTTCATTTTCTTAAGGAAACCACTAGATTTTGTTCTTAGTAGAAGCCAGGGCTGTCTGCAAGGTGAAGCAATGTATTGCTGACTTGGTGTTAGTCCTTGGGCACTGAGTTCCTCACTCACAGACCTCTCTTGAGAAGTGATACTGCAGGTCCATCTCTGCTTCCCCTCTCAAGTCCTCTCAAAAAGTAGCAGATGTTCAGAGCAGTAGAACAGAGAAGGGGTTTGATCCAGTTGCCTGTTATTCCTTCTTGGTGCAGGAACAAGCAGACCTTGCTCCATCCCCTTCCCTTACCCTATAGATGTTCTTTATTGTTTTGTATAGGTTTTGAAATGTATTAATTCATTAAAAAGTCTGGAGATGTTTCTACCTTTCAGAGTTCTGTGGAAGCATCACGCTGGCATTGAAACCCAAAGGTGCCATTTGAGACCTCAGCAGGGAACAACTCTCCATTGTTCAGGAATGTGAGCCCATGTTGTGTCCTTATCCCTTCGACTCTGTTATAGTTGGATGTTTAGTGTATACAGTTTTATTTGGTGCTAATTAGACTTGGTAGTTAAATACTGGGTGGTTGTTGGCCATCCTAGCCTTTCATGACAAATTTGCTTTTGAAGTTTCAGTAATGAGTATGTTCAATGTGTTTTGTACCTGAGGGCTTCACTCTCAGATGCTCTTCCTATGTGCTGGGATTGCATTGTGATTCGGAAATAAATGGTTGCAAGTATTTGCGGTTGTTTTTCACAGCAGGCAGTTAGCAGAGATTAGATTTGAACTCCCAATTATTGCGTTAAAATTCCTGCTAGGATTTTTTTGTTCCTAGCTTCATCATTTTCCAGCTGCTGTAGCGTTGAATAAGAAAAAGTATCTGATCAGAGTGTAGGGCCTATCGTGATGCTGGTATTAGAAATAAGACTAAAATGAGGAGGATTTAAATGCTGGTTTCCTGGTAAAGTTTTGTTTGAGCTTTTCAGGAGAGGAGGAGAGCTGCTGCTTTTATGTCTTTGAGCAGCAATTGAAGAGAGAGACTCAGAACGGAAAGCTCTATAATTTCTCAGTTGTTACTACTCTCAAAGGTTTATATATAACATTGTCTGTGAAGCCATGGAACTGTTCCGTTTAGCAGAGAAAAATGTGTATTTGATTAGAAGTGGAAAAAACAGATGCAGTTTTCTGTTGCTTTCTTGCTTTACACACTGTGGACGAAAGCCCTTAAGTGGGAAGAGCTTCAAGATTATTTTCCCAGTGACAGATTGGGCTTTTGAAGATGGTACATGGGGGGTGATGAAGCTGGTTTGTTTGGGATTTCAGTTGCCTGGGATTGAAGTAGCTGAGGTATTGAGAAACCGTTGTCTGTATGTATTTGATAACACAGAGAACGTGATCTAGAGACGTGAATTCTGCACTAGTGAATTTGCAAACATGAGACTATCCTAGATATCATCTGTACCAGGCTGTATATCTTCAAATGATGGTGAAGAGACTTGGTAACCAGTCCTCAGTAGGTGTTTCTTTCGTTTTTGTGTAATCATGGTAGAGACATAGTGATTTATACTCTCTAGCAAAATATACTCACTCTTAGACCATAAACCTGTTCCTTCTGCAGCCCTGTATTTTGTCTTCTTGTCCACAAAAAACACGCCAATTGGTGTGAAGCCCTCTGGCTGGTGACACGTTCCAGGTGCAAAAGGAGTTTTGGCTTCTGGATATATAAGGAAAGGAAAAAAAAACCCTGTGTAAATAAAGGTGCTTTCATTTTATTGCCCCCCCCTTCAGGTGTGCCTTGTATTTGAGAGGTTTTGCAGGGTTACCTGAGGTGGGTTAGGGGTTTTGACGAAACCTCCCATGTGCAGATATAATGTTCACTATTATCTGAGTTCTAAAGTTGGAGTCCAGTTAAGTTATACATACTGCTGTTGAAACCATGCAGTAATATGATGTGCTTTATAGATGCAAAAGTACCCGATCTTTGTCAGGTTCTCCTTTCTGTTGTATTTCAGTGATTCATCTCATCTGGATAGCGGGACAGAAATTCAAGGATCGCTTGTCTTTGTAGAAAAGGCTGAACTGTTTGGGTAGAGGCAGCGTAAGGGAATTCAGTGCTTTCAGTTTATGCTTTTACTGTACTTCATTGCACTGAGACGTGTAGTGGAAAGAGCTATGTTGGATGAGAGAGGGACTGAGGTGGTGTTTTGCTGTGCTTGTGATTATAAATAAGAGCAATGAAACAAACAAACAAACCTTGGAGAAGAACTATTGCAAGTACAGACAGTGTTTGAGGAAGAAAACTGCTTCAAAGGCTGCTGGTATAGAAGCTGGCAGAATAAGTATGCACTTTGAAATAAAGATCAGTTTTTAACTAAGGGGAGGTTGAAGTTTTAAAGATGAGCAAAGTTCATGCCTGGTTCTTCCAGCCTTTGCAGTTCTTTGCTCCTCCTCCTCCAATGTATATGTCTCTTGTAACTCCACCATAGTTCACATATAACCCTGGAAAGAAGAATGATCTGGAAAGAGAAGTGAAAACACCTTGCTGCTTTGTATCTGAAAAGACATTATTGAGCATTGTCATTCTGATAAAGTCGAAATGAAGCAAACTGTGGATTTATTGTAGGCTGCCAGGCTTATCCCTGTGTGCTTTAGCAGGCAGGTTCTCTGTGGGCCGGGTGAGCTGGATGTGGCAGGAGGTTGCTCAGGAGCAGGGTTTGCAGTGCCTGGACACTGAGCTGCCTGTTGTGTTGTTGATCTCAGCAGGGGGGAGAGGATGATGGCTTTTTTCACCCAGAGGGCCAACCCCAGCGGCCTCAACAGCCCCCGGAGCCGAAACAGCAGCCAGTGCGGAAGGTCACATTGACAAAGGGAATGCAACAGCAGCAGCACCAACAGCAGCAGCAGCAGGCACAGATCCATTCACCAGCTCCTCAAGGGGTCAAAAACATCCAGGGATTCCATCAGCCTAAAAAGGTGATTTTTTTTAGATGCATATTGCTGCTAGAAGTTTGACTGTCTGGCTGTGTTGCTCTATTAATAATTAGCATTCTGTTTGTCAATTGCTAGCGCAGGGCTGCATGACCCAGGAGATGCATAATTGCATATAAATCTTTTAATCTAGGGAGGCCTGTTTGTACCCAGCACAGACTGGAGATGCCTGCAGGTTGTTTCATCTGCTGACTTGCTGGCCAGCACAGTTACTCCTTGGGGGAGAAATGTGTGTGTCCTGAGATAGCTGCTGTAGGAGGTGGTGTCCGACGTGCTTTCTGGCTTGAAAAACAAGAGTTGTTCTGAAGTTGTGCTTAAGCTGTTATTCTGGCTCTTTCCTGCATAGGTAGAAGCGCAAACCAGCTGTTTCAGGATTCTCTTTGGTTGATCCTCAAAGTTGGTGTTGCTCAAAATAGTCGGTGATCTTGTAACTGGGTTTTTGCACTGGTGATGCACTGGGAGGAACAAGGGAGGGGATTTGAGTGGCACTGCTCTGTGCCTTCTCTGTGTTTGGAAATGGCACGATCCCTGAAAATAGCTGGTGTTTTGGCTTTTAAGTTATACTTTGATTTTGAACTGTTGACCATAATCTTCCTGCTTCCTGTAAGGATAAAGTTCCCTTGCTGATGTAGAGGGAAGTGAAAAGTCGTTACCCTCCACAGGGTTTCCAAGTAGGAACCGAGAAACCGTGTTAAGCGTTAACTAGATGTTGAGTGTTAACTCTGTTTAATGTTTGTCACTGTTTCATTGTTATTTTCCTCTCTCCAACTGTTCAGTTTTTAATTTACAAGAATTAAATCTGCTCTGATCCTGCTCCCAAGGATACTGTGGTGCCAGATCCTACAGGATTTGGAGGAAAGAAACTGAAAAAAAAATGTTTTAAAGTTATTCACTGTATGCAAGTATTCCATCCTGATAATAGCCCAAGAGTTGGTAGCAGTAGGCACTGTAGGCACTTGAAGCAGTTTGCTGGTCCTGTGGGTACATTAAATTTACCTGTGGGTTGAGAAGAGAAAAAGGAGAGGGGATCACTGGTTGGATTTTGGCCAGACTCAAAATATAGGAGCAGAACACATGCTGCTAATGTGAGCAGTGTGGAAAACAAGGTTATATATTTTGGGCTGAAACTCTCCATTGCTTGGTTGATCTATGCTAAAGCTGAGGCTTTTATCCTCAAATAAAACCCAATATATAACTTGCTATCCTCCTAAAAAAGGTTTATATAAGCAATGGATGAGTATGTCAATGTGGCCTTTCAAGTCAGCAAACAGCAACAAGCTGTTTTAAATCAACGCGTACTTTAATCAAGCCTTCAAGTAAATCGCCAACTTCTGTATCATCTGTCAAATGCAGCGGGCAGAAGCCCTAGGTAAGTAAATCAAAATACTGTTACTTTTGTTGTTGGCAGGTCATTATGCACGGCAGAGGCAGAGGAGTAGCAGGCCAGATGGGCCGAGGACGCTTGATGCCAAATAAACAGAACCTGCGAGTGGTGGAGTGCAAACCTCAGCCCTGTGTTGTGTCAGTTGAAGGGCTTTCTTCATCAACCACTGATGTCCAACTGAAAAACCTGCTGATGTCAGTGGGACCCATTCAGGTAGGTCAACCTCCGTTTATCATTTTTGTGCCAAAAGGCTTTCATTCTGGAAAGCTCAATTAATTCCCTGACACTAAATACAATGTGTGTTTATTGGTAATTTATGTTTGAAGGCACCCCCACCCACACAAGCTACACCTGGTAGCAAAGACAAGCATGTGATGATATTGCGGCACGGGAGGTACGGTGGGATTTTGCTAACCACCATGTTCCTGCTGCAAAAGAGACTCCTTCATTTCAGAATTCCTGTGCCATCTCTGTTATTTTCTTAGACAATACAAGCCTGCCAATTCTGTGAGGTTGTTAAAGCCAAATAATAATGTCAAAGCAAATTGCTGTCCTTATTTTTATTGTTGACTTGCACCTACCCTCTTTTTTTTGATGTTTACCTTTTTCTGTCGTTGGAGCTCTGGGGTAAGAGCACTTCATGACCACTGCTCAGTGGAGATTTTGTACTGTGTAGCACCATCTACTTTTTCAGCTGAAAACACAGTCTCCTTTGAAGGATTCTCTTATTCTTTTAATTTTTTAGTAGGTTCTCTTTAGGAGAGGCCTGTGAGCAAGGTTATGACACACACTCAGTAAAGCTTCTGTTCATAAACTGCCTCCTAGAACTGATGGATCAGTTAAGCTGACTTGAGGAAAACAGGTGGTTTTCAAAGCACCGAAGGGCTTAGGAAGCCCTGTCTGACTTATTGTTACTACATTTGAAAGTATCAGCCAATAAATAATGAAATATACAGATGAGGAGAGTTTTTCCTTTATATTTTCTTTTCAGTGTTGGCTGCTCCCTTTGGCAGGATCAGCATTTTCAGACAAATGCAATGCATGAACTGGAGCTATTCTGTGAGGCTTTATTATGAGAGGGATCACACAGCTCTCCTAAAGATGTACACTCTGCCTCACTCCTTCCCAGTTTAGTAAATTGAATAATGCTGATTTATTTACCTTGTCAATTCAGATAGGTTTAATTTGTTTGTGAAAGTAAAAATACTTTTGCAAAATACTTTGTCCCTTCATATTCTATAGTACTTTAGGAAATTATTCATACAGTTCAAAAGCACATTTATTCATCATATACGTGCTAAATCTTGCATGAGAATATTAGGAGATTAATAGAAAGCCTGCTAGGAAATATTCACAATTGAGAGAAGTTATTGAGAATACGCTAAAAAGATTTATTTGGTACTTACTGCCCCATTTTAGACTCCAAACTCTGGTGTCTCAATTCAGTGTCACAGACCAACATAGAAGGGTATGCTTAGAGGAAACAAACAGATAACTCATTTTCCAGTGGGATCTGAGACATCCCCGCATCCTGCAGAACTTGTATTCTTGCAGCAGCATCAACTATAGCTTTGGAAATTGTGGTTTCTAAATCATCTGTTTTCCCCTTATCAGATATCTAGAAGCTGTACTTGAAAGAGATGCTTGAATTTCGCTAACGATGCAGAAAGCTTTTGTCCTAATTGTGCACCTGAATTCAAGTCTGACTTGTAGAAAGCTAGAAAATTCCTGGCTTCTTTGAGACGGAATGATATTTCAAAAGTGTAGCTAGTGAGATATGCAGGAGAGAAGGGATCCTTTTGTAGGAAGAATGTGAGACTGGGACCATCATAAGCAATACTTTGTTTTTATTGGTACCATGATGTGCCCCAGCAGTGGTAACACAGCAAAGGAGGAAGAGATAGCAGCAACTTTTAAGTGCCTGGTGAGGCAAGAACGGGAAACAAAATGTTTGAAAATCCATGTTGTCCCTGTTTGCAGTAATCACTTCTATACAGATGGTGCTAGGTTTTGAAACAGGTCAAAACCCCAAAGCGCCCAAGTGAATTTTCTTGCGGCTATAAATTAATATTTTTACTAGTGTGTGTACTCAGTGCTGTACAAAATGCAACTGGAAATGGTCAGGAGGCTCCGATACTCGAGGGATACTCGGTTATTTCCTCATTGTTCCTTTAAAATGTGTTTCATGTAAGTGATTTACAAGGCGGAGTATAGAAGTGAACTGCTGGAGAGTATGAGTAGTGAATGGAAGGGCTCCTTGCTGGGTGGGCTTTGGGGCTTTCACGTGTGGGAACAATAATGGAGACGCAAGGATAGGACATGGCCATGAGCAGGGAAAAGAGATCTCGGGTGGTGCAGAGCTCTGGTCTTCTAAGGTGAAGTGTGGCAGCTTGGTGAACTGAAATAAGAGGGATTCGGGGAGATGGCTGTTGTGAGAAAACTGCGCAGTGAGGAATTCTAGCTGCTTTTTTGAAATTAAGCAAGGTGCCCAGGTTTTTAGCTGGTTCAGGTGGAGTTCAAGAAATAATGAGAGGGGAGAAAGGTGAGTCAGTTGTAGCTGACTCCATCTTTAAGATGTAATATATCCTGTGTTTAGCCGTTGACTATATTAAACAAAACTTGCCCTAATGAGCTGAACTCTGAGACTTTGTTTTCTTGAATTTTATTTATCCTGGGAGAGGGTCAGTCAAACTTATGCTGACTTTTTGCAATTGTAAAATAAATTTCTAATCTGAATCAGAACTTAAGGAGTTACCTTCCTGCCTGGATAGTGTCTTGAAATGACACGTACCAATTATCCAACACCCAAATCCCTAGATTAACTTAGTTTCCTAGACTGTAGGGCATGGTAAACAAGCATCTTTCGTCCACGTGATGTGCAAACAGAACTCGGAAATCTGAGTATTGCCTGTGTATCAATATTTGCTGCAGCCAAGATGTGAATGTGGGAGTGAGCAGGGGGAAAGAGAGACTGCCCCGTGAGCTCTCTGCTCTTTGACTACAACAGCAGATCATGACCTCTGCTGTCCCACCTGGTGCAGGACCTCTGCTGTCCCACCTGGTGCAGGACCTCTGCTGTCCCACCTGGTGCAGGACCTCTGCTGTCCCACCTGGTGCAGGACCTCTGCTGTCCCACCTGGTGCAGGACCTCTGCTTCATCTGCACCTTCCGTCCTGGTGCATCCATAAAGCAACTGATCCTGTTTTCAAATACATAATTTGTCTCCTGATTCTGTTGCAGTGTGCTAATGCATTTTCTCAGGACAAGGATTTTTGCTGGCGTAACAAAGTTTTAACGTATTTACGGAAAAAGTCTGTAATTTATCAATGGGGAGGAAGAGATTACTTTGTTTTTCTGTGTACGGAAGGGTTGGATTTTTATTTTTAGCTTTTTTGTGTTAGTATTATGATTGAGGTACAAGTACCTTGCACAAACCTGGGGAAGGGAAGTTGAAAACTTCCCTCAGTTTAGGACGTTCAGTGCTCTCAGCTTTGCCATCAGCTCACATTGAGGTGCTGGTTCTGTAAGTCGGGGTTTGGGAATAGCTGGGCATGCATAGGAAGATGGAGGAGACTTCTATGGTTGAAGCTGGAAATTCACTGTTTTTCCCCTTCTCTACCCAGATATGGAGAAAATTATGTTTTTTCATATATGAGCTTTGAAATACCCTCTGATGCCTAGTCACTGAAAACTTCAATTCTCATCCTCGCTTCATTAAAGCTGCTCTGTTATTACCAGGAGAAAAAAAATACCATTAAGATTCTCCAGATACGGGATAGAAGAAAATCTTTGGGGCTTCAGGAGCAGCCCCTTAGTCATAGCTGCATTTTACAACTCAAACATGATTAAATTAGCAGGAAAAGTTCTTCTTTTCAGCATACGGTTTGCTGTAAGACTCTTTCTGGGGAGGATAAGCTTTCAGATATACACAGTGTACCTGCAGTAAAATCTGAGGGCTCAATCTAAAATAATTACGTACTATAAATACAATTATGCATTCCAAAGTGTTGGTAAGTACAGAAGATTTCTGAGCACACCACCAACATGGAGCCTCTTGGGGACTGTGCCAGAGCAGTGACATTCAGTGCACATCCATCCAGAACCACTTGCTGAAGTAGATTACTAATAAGTTGCAAAGGTCATGGAAAAACTCGGCACATTTTTTGGTGCTCTTGAATCCAGGTTTAATGTTTATATTGTCTAAAGAGGTTTGTATTCAGCTACTTATTGCCACCTTCCGATTACTATTTTCTTTTTGGGATGGTGGCAGGTAGAGGGGGATCATTTACCGTATCTCTAGATAATGTGAGTACTGAGTGATTGTTCTGTGGACATGTTCTGTCATCTTCCATCATATCTTCTTGCATGGTTGCAAACATAAAACATGAGTGCAAAATCTAAGTATTGCTTTGTGAGGATTTAAGAGCATAAATTCTGATGTTAAAAACAAATGGGGCTGGAGAAATACTCAGAAAACTCCAGGGTTGTATATCAGAGGTGATGAGCACATTGGGATTGTAAGTGTATTTTGAATAGTTTTACAAATATGAATAACGTAGTTTCTGGTTGTAAAAGGGAAACCCAGTTGCTTTGTTGATGCACTTCTCATTGCTTTCTTAGAGTGACAGTGCTACCTAGTGCTCAGTTGGGGTAAATACAGCCATCTGCACTGGCTATGTTAAAAATTGCTGATTTATCTTTAGTTCAAAGTCGTGTCAGTATGACAAGTTCCGGGAACACGAGTGCTCTTGCAGGATCAGCAGGGCAGTTCTCCATGTGATACAGTGCACAGGGCTGGCGTGGTGACCTCTGTGGTCTTCCTACCTGTACAAACATTTTCAGCTGCTGCAGAAGCTGTGGGAGAAGACCTGGGGAGTCCCGCTCCATCCTTGGGGCTGGAGGAAGAGAAGGAGCAGCTCCAGAATGGTCCATGATGTCCAGCTGTGGAGCAGCGTGTGAGCTGGAGATGCCATTGCAGTGACAGGACATCCTTCTCATCTCATCTTGCATACCGAGATGGAGAGTTAAGTGCTTCTAAAGGCAGATAATAGAAAGTCAAATGTGGAAGAAAAGCAGGAGGGAGGGACAGGATGAGGAAGAGATCAGGTGCAACAGCTGAGGATGAAATTAAATACATTCTGTCCCAGCCTCTGTGCCTGTTGATAATGGGTAGAAAGTGTTGCTGCCAGGAAAGATGTTTCAGGTGTCAGGAGACGGTGAGGATAAATAAATGTGTGTGCATTTATTGGTGGGAGGGAAGAATAAATAGAATTTGATATTTTTTAGAAAGCACCTGCCGTGCTGCTGTTGCAGAGCAGGTTGGGTCACCCACGGGAGGTGATGTTGGGAAGTGAGGGAAGTTTACACTTTTTTTGCATAGACCCTTTTTTAGCAGCTTTGTCTGGACTGCCACTGCCTCTCCTAATCCCAAACTGACCGATGCACTGAGTGTACATGTCCGTTGGCTTCAGGGAAAAAAATAAAATAAGGAAGGAAACTTTTGTTTCCCATATGTCTCCTATAATTGAAATGGGTGCTTGCTCCGGTCTCACTCCTGGCTGTTTGATTTCCATCTCCCAGTGCTCTGTTATCTCCATTGTAACTTCCTCCTCTCTGTGTAACCTCTGAGAGTTTTGGTGTCAAAGACATTTGCTTTCTGCAAGAGATCTCTTGCTTTCTGCTCATGGATGACCTGCTGCTTGTCTCAAGGCTCTTTGTTTTGCAGTGAAGCTTAACTAGAGATTATCACACTGCTGTGGCCATACAGGCTGTTTTAATGTTATTTTCATTGAGATTGTAAAAGCGTAGATTTAATTACAGAATGTGTGTAAAGGAGAAATTTGAGGGCAGTGTAGGTCTGCAGGTCTAAAGAAAAGTCTGCAGAGGGAATGGTCCTTTTATGATATTCATGCTTTAGTCCCTGGTAATAGCTCAGCTGCAGAAAAAATCTGATTTTTATTTTATTTTAGTTTAGTTGTTGAATTATGTAGTACGTTTTAGAGCAGTTGTAGACAAACTCTCAATCAAAAGCATGAATGGTCATGAAATATTGGTTGATTGTTGCATTTTCCATTCAGCACAAGATCCGCATCTTCCCAGCGTGGTGCTTGAGGAAGCAGAAAAAGGAGATAACCAAGATCAGTATGAGCTCTGTGCTGCCTGAATCCTTTCCATACAACATAGGCCTTCTCAGCCTAAACCAGTTTTTTGTTTTTGAAGCTGAGAATGTGTCAGAATATAATCTTTGTTCTGCAGAGCCGAATGGAAACATGCCCAGAAAACCCCTGATCTCAGGTTGATCTCGGGGCGTGCTGTGCAGTAGATCTGTACGCCTGAATCTGTGAAGTAACCAGTCGTTTGAAATCCCTTGGAAGTTATTTTGTGTATTGTCAATCCTTTACACCTGAGTGGATCCGGAAAGGGGTTTTCATCCTCTGGTGAACGTCTGACTGGGTCAACTGAAAGAGAAGATGCGAATGAAGTTGTTTGCTCGGAGCTGTGACGTTTGGGAGGATTGTGATATATCAGTTTAGCAATTCATGATAGGAGGAGGTTCCAGTGGAGCACAGTGTGGTAGGAGGGAGATCTCCCGTGGAGGAAACGTGAGTGTCCTCCCATTAACTGGGAAGTCAAGCGATGCTGGGTGGAACCCGCCGGTCTCCAGAGGCAGCGCAGCCTGCCTGGCCGTGTCCTGCCTCCCCGACCAGCCTTTGACATCCTGCAAAATCAGTAGGTAACAGAGGAATACTGCATTCAGATCAAATTCCTAATGAGACGTGATACTTTGGGAAAGATAGACTCACAGTCTTCATTATGATGATAAAAATATAAGACTAAGGACTATTTACTATGATGTATTCTTTGAAAGTGAGCAAGCAGCTGTCATTGGTAGCATATGAAGACCTGTCTGATGCTCTTGGCTTCTTTTGGATACTACCTCAGTTCTAAAATGAACACGCTGAAATACTTTTTCAGAAATGCCGTTAATCTCTGGTACTCACAATATCCAAACGTTATGGACAGGAGGATTTAACATAGATTTAAATGCGTCTGTCTCTAACATACAGTTATGCTTTTAGTACGGCATTGCTTGAGCCTTAAAGTGTAAACCAGAAATTATATAGATTATATAAGGAAAAAAAAAGAACAAACAGCTTACCACCAATAATAAGAAGGCATTTGAGTTGTGGCACTGGCTCTTAAGGGCTTGACCCTGGGACAGGTCACTGACAGGGTCCCCTCTGGCCATCCCTGGGGCACTTTTGGAGATGGGGTGGTGGAGGACGATTAGCACCTGTCACCAAGGACTGGTATTTTTGGAGAGACTTGCTGTAGGTCCATCCATCTTTGTTGATTCAAATGATGGATAAAGTATTTTCTGAGCAAACTAGAATTTTGTAAATCTTGACCATCTTAAACATTGCCAAGCAGAAATATTTTCTTCAGGATTAAAAATTGTTGTGCATCCTACTAATGGTCACACACTGAGCATTTATATATATTTTTTTCTCTCAGATCTATGGTTTTTCTTACCTTACTTTGGCAGTGGTTTTCCCAGCCTCTTTCTGCTATTGCTTCAAGGTTCTTCATATGGTGATTTGTAGGAGAGACATCCATAATTTCATGCTACACATAGAAGTTTTAGTAGCCATTGAGGTTGGTAGTCCAAAAATTAAATGCTTCCTTTAAAATAATATCATCTCGGTTCTTGAAATTAGACATTAACTAAAAACTACCAAACAAACAAACCCCTTGTTTCTGAGCATGTAGCAATTTCAGCCTAATGTAATTTAACTTAAAAAGTAAACAAGATCAGTAGATAAAATGTACAAATACCAGATCATTTGATTTAGTTATATATTAAATCATGCAAAAAGAACTTTTGTTCAGTGGAACTTTTGTTTAACTTGTTAAAAAGTCTTCAGAAATAGGCAATATGAAATCACTAAGGTTTATATGCATCCTGATGTACAGTATAGTGTTGGAAATAAAGTTAGATATATTTTGGGAAACTAAAATAGTGTTGAAAACATTATAGATTAGCATCTGGTTTTGTGCCCGGTTTACAATATGTAATGCAGTACTTCAGGTGTTACTTCAGGTATTACAGGATGTTGTGGATGCTAGAAATACTGAATTTTAGCACTGAAAGTAATGACTGCCAAATTATTCTAAGAAGTTGGAAAAATTAAGGGTATCAAGCTAATGAAGTGGTATAATTAATATATGCAGAATTAATTTTATGTGTTTCCCTAGCAGGTGTATTTGGAATTAAAAAAAATCAGAAACTAGTGAAGTCTTTAAGATAATGCCTTGAACAACATTTTGAGCTAATTAAATTCCACAGGTTGCACAAAAAAAAGGTGTTTTCTTCAGACTGTTGAATCATCTAAATGCAGGATCAGCTCTAAACTGTGTATCATCCTGAATTCAGGAAGACAGAAATAATCCAGTAGGATGAATATGGGGTTGTTTTACTTCAGTTTTCCACTGAAGTGGAACACACCAGTTTGTATTCCCAGCCGATAACCCATCTGCTCAGGGCGGGACAGCAGCAGCTCAGGACCTCCACGCTCCATCAAAATCAGACCTGCTTGTTCGGTGCCTGACAATCAATGTTAAACATAAAAGTTGGCGTTCAAATAGTTATGCAAATAAGTAGATGTTGTCCCGAAATCAGAACGTAATTTTTCAGATTTTTGTTAGCAGGATGAATAATGTTCACATTTGTAAGTTATGATGGATGAGGATTTGTTGGAAAGCACAATGTTGATTGTGATACACCTTGAGATATTTGAAATGTTTGTCTGCAAAGATTGATGGTGTTTCAGGCTACAGGATTTCAGGCTGTGGTGTTCATATCAAAGTAACTTAGCTTAGTAATTGCTTTAAATTTGTTTCTTGTTAAAACAAAACCAGGACTTTTTTTATACCTAAATAAGGTGTATATACCTAATATACCTAAACAAACACAAAGTGATTCTGCATCATTTTTCACTGCCATAGTTTGAGTGCTGTGGTGGGTAAGAACTTGAATTAAAACAGTTTGAAGTAATGTTTTTCTAACAGTTTCCAACTGGAGATGTGTTGTTTGTGTACCATTGATTTATTATTTCATTTCATAGTTCTTAATTCTCTCTTGTTAAAGCACAGGAATGTGTAACTGAAGTAGTTGAGAAGACCCTGACAGTAGAAGTTGCAGCCATACCCATGGGCTGTGTAATGGGTGCTGTTTAGGATCAGATGGGTTGGCTTTTGGTTTCAAGAGCTGTCTGTGTTGACAAGTGAAATTAAATCTTATAAAGATGCTTTTCAATAGATTTATCCAAGAAATGATGCCTTGTGGTCAAAACAATTGAGTGTTAAAATGTATTTAGAGCTTTGTGATTTTTTTTTTTTGCTTTGGAAAATAAGGCAGTAAAACAATGTAAGAGCTGTCTGTGACATAATATCCAAACTAGTCATTTAATAAAATTAATTAATTCTTAGGAAAGTATGAATAAGTTGTCTATAATAAGATTTACATGCTTTACCTGATTTCACTAATAAGTCTGCACTACACCAGGCTGCCTTCCTTTAGTCAATTTTATATGCTAATTACTGAGCAGTTTCTTAATAATTTATCATTATGGGTGTATAAACTCCAAAATCACATTTTGCTTTTGTGCATCTCGAGAATATTAATGCAACAAAAGCTCAATTATTGTGGGAAAAGTCGCTAAATGCAGCTCCTCCTCTTGAGTTGATCACAACAGTGGTCTGGAGTATAAAGCATTGGGAGAATGTCCTGTGGTAGTGGAGCGAGACCTGAGGTTGTTGTGAGGGTCGGTGTCCGCAGGGGGCTGGAGGTGGCTCAGGAGAGGGGACAGCAGCAGGTGACAGCAGGACAGGGAGGATACAGCCGCAGGGATGCATCCCTGGATTCTTTCCCAGCTCCTCTTGTCCCACTGGTCTCTGAAATATTCATCCTTTCAGTGATTCAAACAGGTTTTTCTCGTATTAGAAGTCTCAAGCTCTTTGAAAGGAATAAAATAGCCAGATTTACTTCTCTTGATTTTTTTTTAATTGTAGTTCAGAGATTTTAAAAAAAAAAATTCTTACAGGTGTCTTGTTTCTAAATTTCATTATTTAATGTCTATGGTTAATTCTTTGTCTTCAAAACTTAGTCCTTAGTACTAGGACTTACTTAGTCTTTAGTCCTTTTCTAGCCAGAAAAGTGGAGTCAAGAGAATGTGTGTTAATTCTAGTTCTATAAATCATAATAAAGAGACATGGGTCAAGGAGGAGAAAACAAACTTCAGCAGCTCCTTCACCCACTCCAGCAGGTAACTAACCTCCAGGAGAACTGAGCTTTGTCCAAGCTCCTTCCTGATGCTTTGTGTGGCATGACCATATTCTCTTTGGTAAAATGTGCTTAACCTTGTCAAGAGCTTCCTGATTAAAAAAAATAGATAAATAATCATCTGCCAAGTGTTTTGATTTTTTAAAAAAAGATAAATCCCATTCCTACCAGCTCAGAGACTAAGACGTTGCCATGACTTAGCTAAACTTCTCGTTCGTAGCACCTTTCCAAAAACTATACAGTGCAAATAACCCACTGAAGCTTATCAGGTTTGTTGAATCCTTTAACTTTTCCTCAACTTTCACTTGGAAATCACAGGAGTGATGGAACTATTAAACTTCTGTGATTTTCCTGGCAAGAGGGAAGTTTCCTGTCAATTACAAGAAGGTGCAAAGTAGCTGTTGCCAAGATGAATGGCTTAAATCACTGATTGATAAGTTACAGAGAGAGCCTGGAGCTGAATCGTCAGGTTTAGAAATGAAGAAATGTGATTACCAGGTACCACGGCTCTTGTTAAATAAGCATCATCTCAACGAGAGTCTTACCTGTTCAAAAAAGATATGAGTAGACCATTTTAATAGCAAATTTCATCTAGGCATTTGACATCTTGCTTAAAATGCTGCATTAGATTGGATGAACAGGGAACACCTAAGTTGAATTAAAAATTCTTTCACTGAGAGTTCTCAAAGTATGTCACCCTTAAAAAGTATCAACAAGTGGGGTTCTATGTCATTTCCCAAGGAATAATTGTTTGTGTAACAATGTGTGGTACCTTTATTAGTAGTCTAGATGATGATAGAGAGTTTTTGCAGGTGTAATTTAAAACCTTAGAGACTGTCCATCAGAGTACTGGAAACACCCAAATGTGGGGGGATGCTACCAAGTTCCAGGCGAGATGCAGGAGCAAAGAATTGTGTTTGTATGTAACCACCAGGAGATTATGATGAAATCTAGACGTGTTAAGGTTTCTGTACGTGTATGTGTCTGTGTGCAAAGCTCAGTACAAAATTGCATTTACTTTATGTAGAAATTTATGCACAGGAGATATGTTAGGAATTCCTTATTTTTGCATCCAAAGCTATCAGGACAATTGGAACAACAAAGATGCTGAGAGGAGTGGAGCATCTCCCTTATGAGGAAAGGCTGAGGGAGCTGGGGCTCTTTAGCTTGGAGAAGAGGAGACTGAGAGGTGACCTCATTAATGTTTGCAAATTATGTAAAGGGTGAGTGTCATGAGGATGGAGCCAGGCTCTTCTCAGTGACAACCAATGATAGGACAAGGGGCAATGGGTACAAACTGGAACACACGAAGTTCCGCTTAAATTTGAGAAGAAACTTCTCAGTGAGGGTACCAGAACCTGGCCCAGGCTGCCCAGGAAGGTTGTGGAGTCTCCTTCTCTGCAGACATTCAAACCCGCCTGGACACCTTCCTGTGGAACCTCAGCTGGGTGTTCCTGCTCCGGCAGGGGGATTGCACTGGATGAGCTTTCCAGGTCCCTTCCAATCCCTGACATTCTGGGATTCTGTGAAACTGGATGCTGAATGAGAACAGTTCTGTCTTGAACGTGCTGGAGCATAGGCCATTGAACATCCAAAACCTGCTGTGAGATGCTGGAATCACTGTGACATGGAGCTTTAAAATTACTGTTGAAGCCTTTAGAAGATCTGTTTTAACTGAGCTACTGTGAAATCTGTGGCCTTTGTTCACAGGCAGTGGGATGACAGGATCACAATATTTCCATCCTGAATATTCTGTGATGCTGAATACCTGTTGTGTGTTCTCATAGATTGTTGGACATGTACATACTTCATGTGCAAAAGTTAATCGTCTTGAATTTATCAAGTGTCTATTTGAATAATATGCTGTTCCAACTGAAGTGCTAAAGAAAGTATGAACTGTAACCTGAGAAAGTCAGATATCTCCTCACTGCCAAGGGCACAGGACTGCGCTCTAAGATCACTGTGGCATTGCCTGGACTTCTGCTGCAACAGGGAGCAGGGACATGAGTTCTCCAAAGCCCTGGCTGAGTCACGCTGTAGTTTTGGAGACCTCCATGTGACACAGGGGTTTTCTGATAGTTGCACTATTGTGAAATGCTGCTCTCCTGGTATGGGAAGCACATATCCCATGGACTTGTGTGGGTAGGGGTGTATTGTGTGGTTTCCCATTACTGGGAGGTCTTGGAAGTGGTGACCGAAGCCATCTCATTGGCATTATGTGGTTGTTGGTGTCTGTCAAAAGGTAGCTGCATTTTTTTGTTAAAATAGTGTGAGGAGACACAGTGTAGAGGTCAAAACCTGACACTTTTTTCCTGTTTCTGTCCTGTTGAACGTGTGGAAAGCCCCAGCTCTTTGATGTGCATCAGGCGAATGACTCCCAGGTGCTCCTGTGTAAAGTTGAGCTCTGCCTATTGGAATATTTCTCATTCAGCTGGTGGGAGTTTGGCGGCAGGGTTTGTTTCATCTGTACGGATGTAATTGCAAAGCTGTTGCCTTTGATTAACCATTGATGGGTCTGGGTTTTCCAGTTATTACAGTTGCTTCATGCACCAGCTCAAACACCTTGAGATGGGTCCCTAACTGCAATCTCAGAAGTTTGTTTCCATTCCATGGACACCATTAACTGTTCCTGAGAAAATAAATACGACAACGTTTCAGTGGGTTTGATGCAGAATTAGTTTCAGTGGAACTTTAAGTGAATGCTAAAAATATACTCTGGCTTTTTGTCTCTGCAGAGTTTACAGATGCTTCCTCAACAGCGGAAAGCCATAGCAAAATTTAAGGAGCCAGCACATGCTTTAGCATTTCAACAGAAATTCCACAGGTAAATAATTAAGTGCTGCTGCTGCCTCGGTTCCTTCCCTCCCTTCAAAAGATTAAATCAATCTCCTCTACTCGATGTTTCTCATAAGCCAATCAAGCATCTGTTTGTTAGTGACCTTCATAGAACCTCCTTGTCTGTTCTCCAACCCTAGAATCAGTTTGAGTACCAGGTTTAAATTTCTTTTAACTTTTAACAGGCACATGATAGATCTGTCCCACATAAACGTGGCACTGATAGTTGAGTGATGTCTGCTGAGAGAAACCCTGACACTAATGGAAGCGTATTGTGGAGCTACAGGAGACACAGGGGCAAAACCATCGGGTTGTGAAACCTTTCAGCTTAGTCTTTAATTGCTCTGTTGAACTACAGAAGGCAACAAGATGTCCTGCAGAAGAGCTGAACTTGAGAGGATCCGCAGAGGTGGAATTTCTGTTCGGTTGTTCACATTCTGTTGTAACCACATGGAACTACAGATATTTTTTCAAAATGCTTTCAATGCACGTAGATACTGTTCCTCGAGATCCTACTGTGTGACCACAGTGACTTGACAGAGAACGTTTACATCGAAAGATTTAAAAACTCTCTTCATAGCAAAGAATATTTGATAATGGTTGCTCTTATCTTCAGCACGAGGTATTTGAATGAAAACTCACTTTTCTAAACCAAACACGTTAGTTATGTTGTATATCTGAGAGCACAGAAGGTATTCTCGCGTAGATTTAAATGTGATTTACTTCACTGAATAGCAGTATGCTGAGAAACTTTGGAGGTGACACTGGAAAACTGTAGTTTCGATCTTTGTAAATATGTTAAGTCTGTCATTGCATTTTTCTATTCCACCGCAGACTTCCATCTTCTTCTAATTCCACTTATTCCATAAAAGCCCGTGTAGGAATAACATTGTTGTATTTTCCCCTGGTTTTTAAAAACAAGGATCTTTGCCCTTCAGTAGCACCATGGGGTAGTGAACTCCAAGTTGTAACTAGGTTGTTTTAAATGGCATTGCCAGATACAAGAAAAAATAAACATTTAGTGGCTCATTTCAAAAATGTTACACAGAAGAGTGACGCATTCCTAATAGTTCTTTTTGGGGCAGCGTTTCGTGAGTGTCTTATGCTTTATTTTAATTAGTTTTTTTCTTTGAGATTTATTTTGTGACTAATGCTGAACCATAAGAAACCCGTAACTGAAAGGACTTGGTTTGATGTGTTCCCGATCCATACAGGACTGTAAGGACATTGTGAATCTGCTGGTGAATGTGGCAGTTCCCCAAAATTATGTGCAAACATTAAGGAGCTTACATTTTATTCAAAGTAAAATCCATAATATTTCCTTTTGGTTAGAACCATCTAGATGGTGTTGCCAAAAGAACAGTTTTTTTCAGTTATTTCTGAATAAACTTATTAAAATGTCATCTTTATATTGGATTCCAGTTTTTATGAACATTTCTTTAGTTTTTAGACTGAGCTTTTGCTTTGTCCTTGATTTTAGGAATACTTTTAAACTCTCAACCTACTATTTGAAGGGGGGGACTTATAGAAACCTTATAGGTTTGTTACCTGACTGACTGCAGAAGAACACTATTGGTATGTAATGAAACAGCTGTGAATGGGTCCAAAATAGGCATGGAGGATGGACTAAGCGAGTTTATAGTAGCATAGATCTTTTTTTTCTTAAGATTTAATGGTAACCAAGTCATAAAGACCTAATTGGCTTTATTACAGTTTTTCCATTAAGTAGAAGTTACTGAAAGTAATGATCGAATAATAAATGCTGTCAAAAGACTTCTAGATAAAACTATTCTTCATTCATTGAAATAATACAGAATAATGTGGTCCTTTGGAAGTATTTGCACTGGAAAAAAACAACCAAAGAATACTCTAAGCCCATTTACAACTTAGTGATGAGGTGCAGCAACTTCATGAGAACTTTTACGTGGAAGTGAGTTTTACACCTGTCTGTATAGCTCCCCATTTATGCATGATGATATGATATAGCACAGTTGTTCTACAGAAAGTGCTATTAACGCTTCAGGGTTGACCCAAGCCCAGGACAGAGAGTCAGTGGCTGGTAGGAGCTGCCTTTTGGGAGCCGAACCTGAAGACTCCTGAGAGGTGATGTGTCCCGTGCTGGTCAACTCCTCGCGCCGTGAGCACTAGGACCCCTACGCTGCCTCCTCAGGTTGTGTCATCTTTAGTTTTAAGAAATAAATTAATATCTTTAAGATGAGTCATTAAACAGTTACTCATCCCAGCATTAGAGTCCAGCTTTCTCTGCCATGAGAAGAATGGGGAGACATCTCGGAGCAGAGCAAGAGTAGTGCGTGTCTGGAAATCTGGGTGAGATGCAGCCACCAGACAAGCCAGCAGCTGAGTTCAGCAGTAGGAACATCTGCAGTTGATCAGCTGTCCTGTCAGAAACAAGTGTTATTGGGGTTAGAGGGTTTCTTGGAGCCTGACAAATATGGATTTGATTCAAAAGTCAAAGAAGTTTGTAGAAAAGCTCCTGCTTTGGGTTTTGAATCCATCCCAAAGAGGCTGACGTTCAGCCAACTTAAGTTTTAACAATTTTTATTCAGTTGGATTTTTAAATTTTTGGTTTTTTAAAGAGATAAATGTGCAGCTTTGGAATAAAGACATTGCCTTAGATCTATTTGAATGTAGGAGGCAGCATAAGCAATGCCTGTGGAATGACCAGATGCATCCCCTTTCAGGGTGGTTGCAGGAGATGTTGTTTGTGCGCAGGCAGAGCACGGGCAGATCGCTGGGGCGATTTAGCTGCTTATTGCAGCACCTGGGTATCTTACTGCCTGCAAACATACTCTATGTATGTATGTCTATATGCATTTTCTTATACACATACATACACACACCCTGTGTTGTCACCATCTCTCTAATATCTTTAAAAACTCGGTAGCAAAAGTAGCAGTTAGGTGAGTCATTTGTTAAAATGTTTGTGTTCGTTAGTTCTCAAATCCTAACGTGAACCTGGATCCCTTGGCAATGATGAGTTTGGATAATACAGCTCTTTTAGATCCATTTGCTGTCCCCCTCCCCCCAAAAAAACCCCCAAGGGGAGCAGAGGTAAAGCCAGACAGATGTGTTCTTGCCATGTTCTCTTTCAGCACATAGTTAAATCTGAACACCTTAAGTTAATTTTCTTGGAAGATCTGTTGCAACCATTATCTTGTTCTTTCTTTATCATGCGTTCAAAATATGATGCAAAATGACAAAAAAAACCCAGACAAAAATGACATTTAATGTAGTATGTACATATTGACCTTTTAAAATTAAAATGTTACTCAAAGTGCTTACAGTCAAACACATCTTAGCAATTTGTTAGTTTCTTGTGTTGTCTTATATAAGTTTAATGGATATAGCTCCATAAATGTTGATGTGTTTTTGTGTATATCTTCAAATTTTTATAAAGATACTAGTAAGTCAATACATATATCCTGATCTGTGTATTATTTGTTCAAAGTTTTTATTAGCATAATTTTATAATGATTTTAATAGGCAACTCCAGGAGGTGATTATATGGAGCCAACTTATTTTTTTTTCAACTTATTTTGTTTTCATCTTGAGAATTCACTTTATAATTAATATTTTGCCTTGACTAAAAGATTGGATTGGCCGTGTGATCTGTGGTACTTTAGTAGAATGTTTTATTATTTTTTATTTATTATTTTTTAATTAAAAAAAACACCTCTGTCCTTTAACTTTCAAGGGGAAATACAGTGCACTGTCAGACCAAGACATGGGGTTTCTAGGTTCACTGTACAAGTACAAATTAGGTCTGTCATGTAATATTGTTCTCAAAAGTTTGGGTTATTTTGGTTGGACACGTAACTCAAGTTGGTCGTGTAACACGTTGGTTCGTCGCAATGCGAGCGGAGGCGGCACGTGTGGTGTCTGCTGGAGGGATGCGTGGTGTTGGCAAAGTTCGGTGGCATTGACAGGAGGACAGGTCTGTAGCAAATGTTTATGTAATGGCAGAACATAAATTTAGACAGGGATATTGTCCTTGGCCGACATTCATCGCCAATACGACTTCACAAAAGAAGAGTAAACACTGGCACCCCCTCTTTAAAACATCTTCAGATACATCGTTTATTCCCCAGTTTCATTCTGAAGATTCACTTCAGATTTACAAATTTCTGTTAAAAAGTCCTTCTAGCCATTAAAATGCCAAGTAGACTGAGCCTTTAAGGTCTTTGATGTTAGGTTTCAACCGCAAGGACATAGATGAGATATTTTTTTATAGATCAGAATAACCTTGAGGGTTTTCATTGTTTTTCCTTAACATTATCAAGCTGTTTGGAATACGACAAAACCCTTTTATTTGGTACTGAATTTTTAATATTTTTTTTTAAAACATGGTATATTTTACCTGTTCACCTAGAAATTGTGCAATTTTCCCCAAAGTAGATGCTTCCTATAGTTCCCCAGGGTAACTGCGTGTCTGTCTGAGTGTGTGGGTGCGTTGCCCCTATAGCCGGGGTGCAAGGGTGGGTGGGAGGGTGCAGAGTTTCATTTCTTGGGGGTGTTTTTTTCGTTTGGGTGGTTTTTGTCTAACTCAGGAGATATCCTGGATTCGTCCTCTGGCGTATTATTGTGTCGTTCTTGTCCTTCGCGTGGTGCTGTGTATCTTATGTGGGTTGTGATACTCAAAGGTAGAAATCTGGCTGCACCTGTTCACTGTCAAACAGGCTTTTTTTGTTCAGAGAGACATGAACCTTTTTAAAATATATATATATATATATTTTTTTTTTGCTTTTTATTTTTTTTTAGCAGCATGTTGGATGAGAAGTTAAATTAAATACTGAACAGATTGCGGAAAGTTAGGTCTGTAATAAAGGTCATTTAGGGTAACATAAGGCTTTTATTTCAGTGTTACCTTAAATCATGCCTTAACCTCCGTTTAATTCATAAACAAAGTACTTTATCTTCAATTATTATCAAATCCTAAGGATTTTATGTAAGGTTTTTTTGTAACCTGATTTTTAATCATGGAAATGACTTATTGTCCACATAAGCGCAGGGTCTTGTGTACAAAAACACTGATTCATATTGGATCCTTACGTCTACCAGCTTCTGGTACAATACGGTTGGGAAGGATCATTTGGTTCTTTATAACGCTGCTTTTTTCAGGGTTGGGGATTTTTTTTTTACTAAAAACACACCCGTTTTCTACTTCTGTGCTTATTTTGGTGGAAAGTATGGTCCTTATTGCACTAAAGAAAACCTCAAGGGGAAAGTTCATTTCAGTGGGTCTTGTAGGTGCCTGTGTTGCTTTCTCACTTCTTGGTTGGATGCACTGATCTTTCTAACTAACTGGAGATGGGTTTTTTTATATACACTGTTTTTCAACAGGTTACACTGCTTTTATTTAATGTAGCAGCACTCAGGTTAAGTGATTTTTACCATTTAAATAATTTTAAACGATATTACAGGTTAAGAATGTTTTTGTAAAAGAACCTCTGTACAGTTAAACGTGGCTGTATCGCTATGTTGTGTGTAGTCACTTGGAAGATGCTGTATTAATGTTACATTCGATCAGTGGTTCAGGGTTTGCTTTTTGTGCATCTGATGGTTTTTAACATGCATTGCATTTGTTTCCTGGTGTCTGTCAGGCTGACTTTGGAACTTTACAGTTTTATTTCTCTTTATGTAATAACAAAAACATTTCTTTGCAGGATTTCTTTTGCAGGCAGTGAAACGTCTTTCAGCCCTTTAACTTCTAATTAATACACATTTTCACTTACAGCGAAGACAAGATGCTAACACTCATTTATTCACTGCTGATCTTTTGTGCCATTGCATACAATTTTTGTTGATACAAAGTGCCATTAGAATAAGTGAGCTTTCTTTTTCTCCTGTGGTACCCTTTGCCTCTACCCCATGCTTTAGCTCATTCCCATCTCATCTGCCCCCAGTTTTCCACTCCCACAAGGGTGTTTATACCCTTGTTACATTCCTGTGCTTTTGGCTCCGTTTACATCCCTGCACCTTTTCCTATCTGAGTGCACAGCATTCCATCTTGTGCCCTGTTTTCTGTTCCAATAGCTCTCTCGAGGATGCCAGGAACCTGGATCTCCCACCCTGAAAGCCCATTGCGCTGCAGTTTTGCAGATTTTGGTAGATAAAGCTCAGGTTGCTTTCACAGGTATCACACCTTGGGAGATACCGCACATCCCAAAGCCCTGGAGAAGCATCACTTAACCATTTTGCTTTGCAGTTTTACCTGTGTTGGAGAATTAAAACGTTTTATTTACATGCTCTAGTGTTTGCGGCAAGCCAGGCGAAACAGGATTAACAGCTCTTTTATCCTTTTCACTTTTTCAGGAGTTCTGTTCTTGAATTCAGTGATAGTAATAGCACTTTTGTTTTATTACCACGTAGAAATACGAACACTGTCAACCACAATTCTACCTCCTATTACTATTACTGAATGTGATCCTTCCTAACCTGTAAAGTCTTAAACACTGCATATATTTGGGTGTTTTGAGAATCACTTCAAATGTATTGCTCTAATCTGGATTGCAGAGTTTGTTTATTAGCAGTTCAGGATATAAATTCAACAGCCGACTGTATCATACTGACTCCACTGGGGTTCGTCTGCCTCATGCTTTCTACAGCATCATCTGCACAAAGTGTTTACTACTGATTTCTTAAATGTAATACTGAACCATATCAAATCCTCTGCTTGCACAAGAGATCTTTCTGTCATACCTATTCAAGTGAATGTAAAAATGGAAACACAAAGATGATCTCATGTACAAGGTTTATTTTTTTACATGTAGCTCCATGTTTAAAATGTCAATGTGTAAATATATTTATTGTACCTAAAACATGTCAATAAATCTTGATCTTTATTATGTTTCGTCTGTTGTCACTTGATGTACAACTTGAACTTCAGACTTGTCAGAAAAAGCTTCACGCATCATGTTCTTTTACAATTTTTATTAGGGTAGCATCTCTGGGCCCCTACTTTCAAGTCAGCATCATAGTGCGGTGTTCTTTCAGAGCCAGATGGGAAAACAAGTGACGGAGGATACATCAGTGGTGGTGAAGGGTGTGAATATTCAGGGGTTCTGGAGACAAACCAGGAGCTCACAACATGGGTGTAGGAGGAAAACTTGTGAGTGTAGAAGCTTTTTGGCTTCTGTTCAGCTCTACAGACATGTCCGATAAAAGATGTCTGCTTTCAAATATTGCCCGACTTAATTTATGACATGAAGAGGAGCTCTCGGCAAGCTCAGTATGGTCACCATCAATTATATTCTGAATGCAATTATATCAACATAATTAAAGCTAATTCCACTGGCATATTGTGCATCAAGAAAAGAGGTCAGTGTTGCCCACCTTGCACTTTGTAGAGCTTTTTAGTAGTATGTTACAGTTATTCACAAACACTATTGCCATGATACCACTGAAAGTTGCAGCCTGTGATCCAGGATGGTCCATCTTCAGGAAAGCATCACTAGTGTGTCACATCATTCCTGGGGGTAGATCTGAAGAGAACATGGTTACCTTGGATGAGACCAACGATACTCGGAGTTGCTTGTTTCTGCTTGCACCCTTATAGGGGACAGACTTCTTAGAAGGGCACATTACAACAAGACAATGGGTGATGGTTTTGAAGTAAAAGAGAGGGGAGATTCAGGCTGGAGATGAGGAAGAAATGTTTTACGTGGAACGTGGTGAAACACTGGCCCAGGTTGCCCAGAGAGGTGGTGGATGCCCCATCCCTGGAGACATCCCAGGCCAGGCTGGATGGGGCTCTGAGCAACCTGAGCTGGTGAAGATGTCCCTGCTCATGGCAGGGGTGGCACTGGATGAGCTTTGGAGATCCCTTCCAAACCAAACTATTCTGTGATTCTATGACATTAGTGACCAGCAACACAGTGACCTTAGAAAGCTCAGCAAGGTAAAAGAAATGCCTCTGATGCAGTGATGCTTATAGTGAGCAATGTGTAAGAATAACCATCTTTGCTTACAAAGTTCCAACTTAGCTTTCAACATGTGATTTTGTTTTGAATTAACCCTAAGAACACACTATAAATATCCATCCAACTGCAGCATTGCCTGTTCCACATCTCCTCCTCTACAGAAAGCTCCAAACATAAGCAAACCTCACCAAAAACCTTCACAACGCAAAACTGGTGAGTTCTATCTCCTTGCGTCTTTGTACCTTCTTTCCCTGCCTCTGGCAATCTGCAGTTTGGGACATGAATTGTGTTTTAGTGAATCTGATGCATCACTGAACACAAGAGTCACTCTTGCAATAAACTGAACAGGTTAACTATTGCACAGCACAGGGGCAAAACAATGTCCCTTTTTGAGAGCACAGGTTAAGATCGGGCATATGAGTCCATGTGGTCTTTAGAAGTTAAAATCTACAGCTGATGAACTGGTAAAACATTTAAGAGAGAGAGATTTGTTGAAAGTTGGAAGGCTGACAACTGCAAAGTGATGGAGGAAATCAGTGGGGCTAAAAAGTGGTTATTGAAGGGGACGGAAAGGGAGTGACCAAGGGAGGTACAAACCGACCTTTAAAATAACAAGATGCTAGAGAAGTGCTTTGAAAATTGCTCTTGATTGAGCTTAATTAATTTATAATGATTTGTGCAGAAGAGTTGGAGTGTGCTCACTAAGCAAATGAGGGAGGGCTTGGATGAGGAGGAGGATTTTAGAGGAATTGCATGAGCTAGAGAATTAGGATAATAAAGATGAGATTAAATTTAATCTTGCAAAGTGCAAGACCGTGCGCTCTGGTGTTAATAGAAAAGGATTTTTGCTGTAGAAGTCAGTGAAAAAAAGAGAAAGATGAGTGAATTAATCGCAGATAACTGATCTACAGATGCCAACTGTGAGAAAGAACCTGACCGCCTTTTTAGGATGGATGGGTGAGGCACTTCCAGAATTGAACTATTAAAGTGTACGTGTAGTATGAAGATCTAGTGCTGGACTTCAAAACAACAACCCAATCGACCATCTCTCTACTGCCCTAAGCAGAAACCCCATTGTGAATATTTATTTTAAGGAGTTTTTTTTCAATGATTCAGCTATCAAAGATTTTCTCTGCTTTTGCTCTGCACATTCAGCCTTTCAAAGACCAGGGCTTAAGCTACAGAAAACATCCTTAGATGGGTTCGATGAGAATTGACTGGTCACACGGTGCCACTGCTCCTTGATTTCGAATGTCAATTCTGTTAACTGCTGAATATACAATAAATATTTTCACCCATCCATGCTGTTTTGAGAAGGTCCCTTGGGAAGGACCGCCTTCAACTGGTGAAGAACTAAAAGGGCTGACTTATGAAAACTGTTCTGTGAGATGTGGTCGGTGCTGGGGATGCTGTGGGGAGGACTTGGGAGCGGCATTGCCATTTCTTCTCGTTCTAGTCCCCATTTTCCACTGATTGTTAGGAAATTAACAACCACTTTTCATTAAGTTACTGAGGAGAGGATTCTACTTCCCTAAGAAGGATTTTAAACCAACAGCAAGAAGATGGACTAAATAGCCCAGCAGCCTTTTCCAGCCCTGTTCTCTTGTGTTGCGAACAAATTCAGCTGTGTCTTCTGAAACTTGGGTGTTCCATACAGCACCACACAACCTGCACTTGCAGCAAAACTGGTAAGAACAGAGGGAGGGGGTTTTTGGAGCCTTTTTTCCTTCATGCAGCTGCAGCGAGTCAAGTACACGACAGAGCTCTGCCTTAGTTAACGTGGATCTCCTTCTGCAGGGCTGAGGACTGTGGGAATAGCTAAAAGCTTTGAGGAAAAAGGTCAAAGGCACCTCTTCCATTCATTTTGACAGCGGTCAAAAGGTTTTATGTGGGTCAGGATGCCTGGCTGCTCGTGGCAGAGGAGGCTGGGGTGTCCCTCTGTGTTTTCCAGCAAAAGACAAATCACGGGGAGCTTGGTCACCTTCTCAAGTACGAATCATCTGTTTAGCACCACACAGAGCAAAATGGTCAACAAAGGGCAACAAAGATGCTGAAGGGAGTGGAGCATCTCCCTTATGAGGAAAGGCTGAGGGAGCTGGGGATCTTTAGCTTGGGGAAGAGGAGACTGAGGGGTGACCTCATTAATGTTTACAGATATGTAAAAGGTGAGTGTCAGGAGGATGGAGCCAGGCTCTTCTCGGTGACAACCAACGGTAGGACAAGGGGTAGTGGGTTCAAACTGGAACACAAAAGGTTCCACTTAAATTTGAGAAGAAACTTCTCAGTGAGGGTGCCAGAGCCTGGCCCAGGCTGCCCAGGGGGGTTGTGGAGTCTCCTTCTCTGCAGACATTCAAACCCGCCTGGTCACCTTCCTGTGGAACCTCAGCTGGGTGTTCCTGCTCCAGCGGGGGGATTGCACTGGATGAGCTTTTGAGGTCCCTTCCAATCCCTGACATTCTGTGATTCTGTGGTCCTGGATCAGGCATCATATGGTGCTCTCTGGGTAATATTTATGCTGGTAGCAACAGCTGGCACCAGGTATTTTGCACACAGGCTAAATCTGTTTCACTGACATGATCTAATTGTTAAAGATGTAGAATATCTTTCTGAAATCTAACACCTTAAGAAAAGCTGCTAGAAAATCAAATTACAAATAATTCTCTGAACGCTTGTCGTCTGCATCCTTGCTACTTTGTGCTTAGATAGGTCTTTAATAAAACAGGGTCTGCTGTGAATTTGCTCCAGGATGGATTCAAAATTTTTCTGCAGATATTCAGTGGCTATGATATCTGTCTGTTCTTTGTCACTTCCTAGTATTTGCTTTTCTTTTTTATTATTATTATCATTATTAACTTTATTATTGAAATTGGGACTTATGCAAACAGCAGCTGGATGCAAAATCTGGGTCCCAGAGAAGTAACCAGGATTTGGTCGATGGAGCCCCAGGTGCTGTTTGAGAACCCCTGCATTGTAAATATGCCCTTTTCTATTTCTAGCCTGGATTTTTGCATGACGAATCCATCTTGGAAGCCAAACCCCACTTAGCTGAATGAGGAGATAATTTCTTTGTATATTCTTCATCTTGAAGACTGCCACAGACTGGCCTCTCTACAAAGCGATACCTCCCTCATTCCTATTGCTATAAACCTGTTTAAAGGTGCTAGCTTATTGGAAAGTGCTTGTTTTAGTCCACTAAGGTGAGGAAAATTCACATATCGCATCAAAACAGGGAAGATGCGGTTGTTCCCAGGTCTTCCCTGCATTGCGGTTAATCAGCTGTATCCAGGGGGAGGATGCAAGTCGCCTTTAATGGGGGTGAGGAGCAGGAGGGATGTAATCATCCCTCATCAGCGAGACCCTCAATCACTGCACTTCAAACAGCTGGGGGCACATCACCTCATCTTCATTTGAAGATTTTAGTACCTTTTCTCTTAGCTGCTTTCATTTTATGCCTTTTTTTTCCCCTCAAATTTTTATGATTTTTTTTTCTTTTTAAAAAAAGGAGAATTTATGGTCGAAATGGCAGAGACCGTGTGAAATGTAGAAGAGCTAAAAGGCTGTCACGGCGGTAAATGAGGCTAAATGGTTCTCTACCACCAGCTGTTGAGAGTTCAGTGATTGAGTCTAACTGACAAGAAATAATTAGCCCCTCTCAGAGAGGTGAAATGGGTCCTCACACCGTGAATGCAGCTGATGAAGGGGCTGTCCCAGGAGAAGGCAGGATCCTTGCCGACAGTTTCTATGCCTACACATCTCAGCTGCTTAAACCCCTGCAAGCATCTTGTGCTGAGGTTGTTCTTGCGCAGGGTGATGTCCTTCAGTGACTCAGCACGTCTGTCCTGTCTTTCTAGGCCCAGGGAGGTTCAAAACCTCAACACAACATCTTCTTGCGGGGATGAGCCCAGAGCCAAAATATTCCTTGCGTTATTGATTAAAACTGGTGACTATCTCTTAGCCCTTTTTATTTCAAAGTAAGAGCCCGGTGTTTCTTATTGCAAAGATGTGCATTAGCATCTGAAAACACTTCTTGGTTGTTTTCTTATTTTCTAATCAATTGCAGGGAACAAACCTAATGAGTACATTTGTTTGCAGGCTGGATATGGTGAATAGCTTGACTTAGATCTGGGAAGTAAAGGACTTGCAGAGCTCCAGTGCAAAGCCTGCATTCTCACAAATCACACTGAAGCCAGATCCTTCTTCTTTTTAAACACAAATCAAAACCTAAATATTTTGAGTACTCAAAAAGCATGAAATGAGACACAAAAATAAGCATGATCATGGTGACTTGAATGCTACTGTGTATTTCTGGCTTTATTAGTTATGTTACTGCATTGAGGATCTAAACACTTTTGATACAGCGAAACATGACTAAATTAATTATTACTGTGCAAGAGCCTGTCCAGGGTTGTGCTGCATTCTGCCCAAGCAGCTCCAGGTACCATCCCAGATGAGCTCAGGAGCATGCTATGGCCACATCCTGGCAGCGCTCTGTCACCATCACTCATTTCTTTGGAAGATGGTGGCTATGGTCACCAGATGGCTGCTGTGAGCCACCATGGTGCAAACAGGGCTTGGTGGAGCCTCAGCAGCGAAGGAACAACTCAGTGGGGCTCTGCATCAGCCTCTGCTTCATTACTCCTCTTTTATGTGGCTGTGCCTGATGAGACTCTGGATTTTGAGGTGAGAATGTCACCCCTGATTATCCCAATAAATGTCCAAGGCCTCAGGGGTTTTAACAGGCCATTTAGTGCACACACAGCATTGATGTGATCTTGAAGAGAGGTGCACCTCTTAATGTGAGCTGCTGCCTTCTTAGCTTCTTCCCTCTTCCTCTCAGAAGGAGATGGGGTGATCATTGGTGACAAAGCAGCACGCAAGAGACAGCCGAGCCCCATGGCCACCCCAGTGACAGCCCCTGGCCAGCCCCCATGGTCTTCATCAGAGGGTGCATCTCCACAAAGCTGGGGGAGAGCAGCCACAGCATCCTCCAAGCATCCTCTCCCTGCTGCGCTGGTGGTGCCTCTCCATTTTGGTAGGAAAGGAGGCACCCGTTTTTCTTTGCTGGAAAAGGGAAGGGTTAAGAAATGTATCTGGGAGCTGCTGCACCCTTGCTTTTCCCTCTTCTCCTGTTGGAATGGTTAATCAAGGTGGGGTGATTTAGTGGGCAGAGAAATACTTGTTTTATCCAGAAGAGCATGAAAAATACCCCCCAAAGCCTAAAACTACCCCAAAAGAAACAAAAAACCCCACCCACAAAAACAGCCAACCCACCAAATTAAAAAAGAAAGAAATCCCCAAAACCAGGAAAAGACTTCTGTCCGTCCACCTGCTGCCAGCGGTCACCAGTGGATGCCCGGTAGCTCTCCCAGCTTCACATGCCTGCTCAAAAATAGACATTGAGGACATGAATCAGACCCAAGATCTCCAGCTCAGGGAGCTCGGCAGCAGCATGAGGAGCCAGGTGAAGGAGATCCTCACCTCAGAGATCGGGAGGAGACCTGAGGGAAGGTGAGGAGAAACCTTCAATGCCAAAGCATGGTCCAAGGGACCAAATGCTCTGGTGCAGAGACAACTAGAAATAAATGAGTTTTCCTGCCTCCTAGAAAAAGCAAGTGGTTCAAGGTTTACTCTTCCTCAGCCTTTTTCCTTTGTACCCAGCTGTTTCTGTCCTTTCTAAAAATCTCTTTATGAAGCAAATGAAGGGGTTGGGGTGACAGGGGCCCCCAGCACACAGCCCTGGGCAGGGTTTGGGTCATGATGCACCAGGAAGGCTCAGCCGGAAGGGAGACATGGGTCACATCCTCACCATACTCCAGAATTTCCTTCCTTCCTTCCTTCCTTCCTTCCTTCCTTCCTTCCTTCCTTCCTTCCTTCCTTCCTTCCTTCCTTCCTTCCTTCCTTCCTTCCATCCATCTCCAGGAGCCATCTCATCAGCATCCTTACTGGCTCCTGCCCATGAGGTCAAGGTCTTGAAGGCAAATGTTCTGAAACATCAAAAACCTGAAAGCAAATGAAAAAATCCCAACGTGCTCCATTCAAATTCCCTGGCTTTTCATTGTGGAGCAGACAATAAAAGGAATAGGAACCTCCTCCATGCAAGTGATATTTAGTCACAAGATACTGCGTTCTTCCTGAGTGAAGGTGTGAAGTTACCTGTGACAAGCTGCACAAAAGCCAAGCTTCACAAAAGTCCTCAGGGTTTCTTTAAGTTTCCTGATGTTGGTGAGTGTATCTTAAAGGAAGATGTACCAGTGTGAGAGAGAGATGGGGAAGGACTGCTGCCAGCTCTCTAGAAGGCATTAAGAAAGGTGACTTTTGGCCCTGTTTGCAAGGACTCATGCTGGGCATGATGGTTCAAGGGCTTTTCTTCTTCCTCAGCCCTGTGAAGTATAAAGAATTAAGCCTGGTATACGTCTTCCAGCCACAACTTTGCCCATTCTCAGGCCAACAGTTTTTTATGCAATTCACACAGACACGGGGAGAAATTCTGCCCCCAGGACAGCATCTCCGCCCTCCCCCCTCCTCTGACCTGTTCATGGGTGGCCAATTGCATAGCGGGAGCCCCAGCCCACCTGGGAAGGGGTCCCTCCATCCCAAGAAGAACCTGAGCCCCTTTCTAATCCATTTTGTATTTTAAGTTCTTACCGTAGAATCGTAGAATCATATAATCATTTAGGTTGGAAGAGACCCTCAGGATCATGGAGTCCAACCATAACCCAACTCTAGCACTAAACCATGTCCCTAACAACCTCATCTAAATGCCTTTTAAACCCCTCCAGGGATGGTGACTCCACCACTGCCCTGGGCAGCCTGTTCCAATACCTGACAACCCTTTCTGTGAAGAGTTTGTTCCTAATATCCAATCCACACCTCCCCTGGTGCAACTTGAGGCCATTTCCTTTCATCCTATCACTTGTTACTTGGGAGAAGAGACCAACCCCCTCCATGCTCCAAGCTCCTTTCAGGCAGTTCAGAGATCAGAAGGTCTCCCCTCAGCTCCTGTTCTCCAGCTGAACCCCCAGGTCCCTCAATTACTCCCATCACACTTGTGCTCCAGACCCCTCACCAGCTTTGACTCCTCCTGTGCACTCTCTCCAGTACCTCAATGTCCTTCTTATGATGAGGACCCCAAAACTGAACACAGGATTCAAGGTGGGGCTTCACCAGCACCGAGTATGGTGGCACAATCACTTCTCTAGTCCTGCTGGCCACACTATTCCCAATACCTCCCCATCCCTCCTCCTGCCTCTACAGTAAAATTTCACAATGGAGGGACATAGACCCATATGGAGCAGTGGGGTGGGCAGGAGCACTGCCAAGGCCACTGTAGGGGAGTGATGCTGAATGTGGTGTTGGTCCTGCTGGAGCTTTGCCTGCTCATGCCAAGCCCAGAGGTGCCAGGAGAGGGGTCTGGGCAGGGGTTGGTTGCTGAGATCCATGTGGTGGTTGGATGGGCTGCCCAGATGGGCAGGTAGAGTGAGACTGCATTTCCCACAGGAATATGGTTCTTGTACCATTATGAGAAACACCCTAAGGAAACACAAAAGAAAAAATGCAAAGAGACACTTGTTGCAGCTTTAGACAATATTCTCAGAGAACTGTTTTTAGCATGTGATTTTCCAAAGGACATGAAAAAACCTTCAGTCAGACTGAGCCAGAGATGTAACAAGGCTCAAAACCCATATAAAGGAACTAATTACAAGGGGGTTGTGTGGTTTTATTTCTTGGGGGTTTTTTTGGTGTGTGTTTGTTTTTGTCTGGGGTTTTTGTTGTTTGTGGTTTTGTTTGGTTGGTTGGGTTTTTGTTTGCTTGTTTGTTTGTTTTCCCCTGGCATCCCCAGCAAGGTCTTTAGAGAGAAGCATAACAAACAGGCAAGGAAGCAACCAGCTCTTGGAAATGCAGCCCACTGCAGCATGGGGTGGTGGGGAGGGTGCTCCTTTCAGGACAGATGTCCATGTCGTGGGGTGGTGACAAGCCAGCCATACTCATGCCCCATGCCAGTTGCTGAGCAGCTGTGACTGTAGAAGCCAAGCAAAACACCAAGGGAAGCTGGTTACTGGGGTCCTAGGTGGCAGCAGGCTGGAGCCTGGTGACCTGTGTGTGAGAGGTGGCCCGTTCGAGATGCTCATCCAAAGTAAACCTGAAAAAAACATTCAACTTGCCAAAAAACTAAACTAATAAACCCCGCATGCCACCCTGTGATGGCACAGGAGCTCAAACCACCAAACACAGGGACATCCAGGCTCAGCCTCATTCCCTGTGCTGCCCTCACTGCCCACCACTGTGGGCTGCACCCATTGCAGGCGTTTGCCCTCTCCATCAGCATCCTTGCTGTAGCTGAAGGAGGCCACTGCAAGATTTGTACATCCTCTGTACTTTTGCTGGGTTTTTACCTCGGGGGAGAAGGTTTCCCAAGCTCTAGTGTCAGCCGTGGTGATGGAAACAAGGACTTTGCTGTAGGCATCGCTGGAAACACAGTCACAGACCTGCTCCAGGTAGGAAATCAAAGTAGCAGATTTATTGGGGAGATCAGGCAGAAAACAATACAGGGTGTTTCAAAAAGATGAACCCAGTTTCAAAGCAGTACATTTTGCAAAGGCAACATATTATAATTACACTAAAATTTACAAATTATTTAATGAGTTATCAAGTTTTAGTAATCTTTTAATAAATGCTCTATATTCCCTCCACCTGCTGTATGGACAACATCAAGATGATTGTTGAATTCATCCCAAATGCCTCTCAAAGTGTCTTCTTGCACTGAGGTCACCGCTGCTGCGATTCTGGTTTTGAGGTCATCCAGACTGGTCACTAATGGTGGCACAAAAACACCATCTTTGGCATATCCCCACAAGAAAATGTTGCAGGGTGTAATCTCTGAGTATCTTGGGGGCCAAGAGTGTAGTGCCAAGTCTTGGGGTCCCACGTGACCTATCCAAAGTTGAGGCAGTGTGTCATCTAGAAAACTGGGTCCATCTTTTTGAAACACCCTGTAGTTTAACTTGAGTTTGTTGCTCAGTTACAGTGCTTGAGGAATGCAGAAGCCTGGCTGAGGGGAAGGTTAATACAGGGAGAGGTGGGAGGGATGAGAAGTGATTACTGCCGTTGAAACTTCTTTATCGGCTGGTGGATGGCAGGGAAAACCATAACACACCACAGACTGAGTCCACAGAGGTTGTTTCTGCTCTGTATTTGGCAGAGATTGCTGTATGAGGCTGTTTTTAGGGCCGGTGTCGGCAGGTGGTGCTGGGAGTCTGGGCAAGGCGGCAGAGCATCCCCGGGCTGCCTCGCATTCAGGGCAGGGGAACGAAGTCCTGAGTGTCAGCCTAACCTGGAAAAAGTGATTTGGATGGCAGTGGGAAAGAAGTGTGAAGCTTGCAGTGTGATCTTCATCTTGCTGGCTGCTAGTTCTAAATGAGCTTCATTACACAAATAATTAATGGAAGGGATTTAAATGATAGTTAGCGGTGTTTTGAGGGTATTAATTTCAAGACTAAGGGCACCTGGAGATTAAATGAATTAACTCACAACCAAATCAGGTTAATTGTAATTTTCTTTACCTGGAGTGAAGCTGAAAAAGAGCATGTTTTGTTGCAATAATAACCATGGATATATCAACGCAGACTCTTGAACAGAAGGAAACACACTACGAGAAACAGTGAATTGGGAACTGGAGCAGACGTGAGCAGAGCTGGGCAGCAGTGTGGGCTCCGGGGCTGGGGGATGGATCAGACATCCCCAGTGGGCAGAGGGGCTGTGACTCAGCCACCTGCATTCCTGACCAGGGAAGGGCCCCAGACACTCCCCTGGCCTCCCCTTTGCCTTTTGGCTGCCGTTAAATGGACACCTGTTGTGTAGTGAGGTTGGAAGATCCCAGTTCCTCCCAGACAGGGGTTGGAGAGCCCACTCAAGTGGGGCTTGCACCTGTTGTCAGGCACATCAGTCCTGGGAAAGATGTAGAGCAGGGGAAAAGCAAACATGGAGACTGGATCTCTGTGCTCAAACACAGAGCCCTGGAAACACCTTGATCCAAGCACCAACCCAGCAAATCGAACAGAAAATGAAGTGCCAACATGACATGCAAATTTATCTTTAATAATTACACGTTTGCAGTCTCATGTCTCTCCATCAGTTCCTGCAGCAGGTTGTGGCATGGGCAGGATGCAGGGCAGACAGGGATGCTGCTTGCTGAGCACACAGACCTGTTCAGGGCTGGGGACGGATATTTGGGGTGGGTTTTTTACACTTGAAGGTTTGGTCAGGCGAAGGTCCCTTCATCACACTGGGAAGAAACTGGGGTCTGCTCTGACCAGTGCACACTGTTTCTGTATGCGGGAACAGCCCAATATTGGAGCCTCTGTTGGGTGCTGCCCTGTGCACCTCTCTGGGGTGGGGTGATGCTCCTGGACAGCTGGTTGGTGCCCACACCTTAGAGGTCATAACTTCACTTCCTAGCCCACATTATTCCAGTTCTTTCACTGCAGCCACCAGAAATAACAGCAGCCATAAGGGAGCTCTCCTGGACATCTCATTCAGACACACCATCCAGGCATCTGTGCAGGGCTGTGGCTCTGCACACCCACCCCGCAGCTGCTTCGGGAGCTTTCTCCTGACAAACACCTCGTCCCTGGGTTTGACATGCCGGATTTACCTGTACTTAAGTCTGGCTGGATATCTTCAGTGTGACCTCTGCATCCATCCATCCCTTAACCACTGCTCCTACACCTATAGGTTAGGCTTGTCAGCCCTGAAAAACTGTTCTGACATATAAGTGCAAGCTAAATGCTGCTTTAAATAACAAGTAATTAACCATAGAGACATCTGCGAAACCTGATGAAATTCCTAGAGGATGTGATTTATTGCTGAGTGCTGATTTTTCCGTGACTGGTGTGACTGACCTGTGTTAATGTACACAAAGGACAGGCAACCTTTCAGCAGAGGATCCGTCTCTAAGCCTTCATCACTGAGAGTTCATACCCCCCTGGGTTCCTTCCAACGTCTCTGTCATCACCAGACTTACTTTAATCCTAAGGAAAATCTTCAAATTCAAACCCCCTTCTTCCATACGCATACATGTTACTTCCCAAAGCTCTTCTGCTAACTCTGGTGGAAATACCTCACCTGATATCTCCTAGCATTGTATTAGCTTTTTGCATGGGTGTGCCACATTCATGACAGTTACATGGAGGTGGCTAATGCCTGTAGGACAAACTTCTCTTACCACCAGCTTCTAATAGGTATAATGGTTTTTTACTCCTTATGTGCACAAGGAATACTTTCTATTATTCATTTTGACATCATTTCCATTGGTTAGTCAAGGTCATCTCATGCTTCCTGACCAGCATTTTGGTCACTTTTATTGACCATGGCCACTCTCACTTTGTCACCCACCATGGCATACTCCTAAATTTCTGCCAGGGATATTAAAATAGATGAGCAAAACAATCAATGTTTGAAGAAATACATTTGTCTCCTCCTTCCATTTTCCCAGTGAGCCCTTTAACGTCTCTCATTGCCGAGCCTGTAGCTCCCACAACTTGTTTCCATCTTCTTGGGCTTAGGTAGCATATACTAATCAATTGTTCTGTCTAAAAATAAAACGAAATCGCTGACTTTATGAAAGAACCATTCTACCTCAACTGACCCAATCAATCTGGTACTATATCCTATTTTTCTTTTGGCTCTCTGTTTTTGATCCTTCTTTCATCTAAAAGCTTTTCTTATGCAATGCTGATGTCGAGGTATTTGTCCTGTGATTGCTCAGGCCCCTTTCTCCCTACCACAAATCAGACTTTCTACCTTCACAGTTGTCCAGTCATCTGCCAACACAGCTGATTTGATAGATGTGTTTAATAACATCCTTCCTGGACATGTCCATATCCTTGTTACCATTAACCATTTTTCTGTCACTCCCACATTCAACATCAGCATCCTCCTGTAAACCACAGCAAGGTACTTTTTAAGCCATACCTCAGTTACTTCGACTGCCTTGTCTCTGCAGGGTGAACAAAGTTATCCTTACAGCCAAATCTTTATTTCAAGAACCTTTAGCTTTTTTTCTAGGCAAAGCTGAGCTACAAAATCTGACTTTTGGCAATTTTCCTTTTAGACCTTCAAAAAGATTGGTTTCTTTGCTGCTCGATGTCTTGCCAGCTTGTCTCCAGGAGTCCGATCTGCCTGCAGTGATGTTAGTGTCCGGTTCTGCTTTGTGCAAGAGTGCCTAAGGGGAACTAGAAATACATTTTCAACACTTTATGGGTAACACAATATCTAAAACACAGACACAGCCCAGGAAGACATGGGAAGAGCAGCCGTTAGTTTCAATACCTCCAAAGGGCTTCATGATGTATTTGGACAGCACGTCAGGACGTGGTCATTTCAGGTAACACAAGGTTTTGTTGGCAAACTCTTTTTTTTTTCTTTGGCCCCAAAATGTCCAGGGAGCCTTGTACTGTTATCATTTGGTGACATTCTCGCCTCTGGTATGAGGGAAGTCAGGGAGGTTCACTCCGTTTGGAAAAGAGGAGCTGCTGGGGAGGTGGGAACAGGAGGACCTCCCAAATCCACTGTGAGTCCTTCATCTCGCTCACTTCCTCCTCCGTCCTTTCTAAATCCACTTTTGGGTGCCAGGGCAGGAAAATAAAACTGTACAGATTGTTGTGAAGGGTCTAGAAGAGCATACTATGCCCCACTTATTTCTCCAGGCTGTTTGAGTGGTCCATGTGTCTGTACCCCACTGTTGCTTTGACTCCCAATGAATCCAATGAGACCTTTTCTAAGGAACAGGTTGTCAAACTTACTTTCCTTAGGAAAACTTACCTTCAGATAGCGGTGAACCTTTTATAAAATATGCAATACCATCATGTTTCACTTCTTTCAAATGGGTGTCCATGGAGGACCAGGGTGACCTGCTCTCCTGAACTGGGTGGGCTGGTTTCCAGCTGGCTGTTTTATACTCCTCTGGAGCTTCCAGCATCAAAGAATTTAAATGTTCTACTGTGCTACTTTTGGCTCGTCTCTTGATGCCAACTTCACCTGTGCAAACTTTACCACGACATAAATACAAGATCATTTTAAACTCAAGTTTGTTTGTTTGTTAGTTTGTTTGTTCCCTCCAGGTCTTCAAGGTCTCAGGTTCACATTCTTTGCTGCAAACAATGAAGGCTGGAAGTTAACTTGAAAAAGACCCATCAGAATCTGAAATTCGCACACAATCACGTGGCTTAGAGTCAGAAATTTAAAAATGCCTCTAAATATCAAGATATTCAAAACAAACCAAAAGAGATTTAGTAAAAATACTCTAAGAAGTCTGACTATTATGCACTGTTGTTATCTGAGAAGTTCTGTCATCAGATGATATTTCAGCAGCTTTAGACATATGAGATTTCTAAAGGGGATTTCTAAGTTGTGTTTGTTTTTAATTTGGGGTTTGGATCACAGCAGCAGCAACAATTTGTTTTGTTATATATTTATGGGTGCACATGTTTAAAATGGTAAATCTGCACTGACCTATTAGACCACAAAAGTGAAACCAGCTTCTGTATTCTCATTCCTTAGCTGGAAAAATAAACCCACAGCATGCATGTATAAAATAAATTATATTTTTACAGCTTTCAGGTTTGGGACTCAAAAGCTGTGCAAGTATTTTGAATTATCACAGCCCTGGCTTTAAAAATAAGGAAATGATACTTTACCAGAAAGTGACTCTTTCAAGACAAAACATTTTTTTTTAGCTTTTAGCTTTGATTAAAATTGTATCATTTTATTGAAAATGAAAATAAAATTAGTAAGAAGCTTAATAAAATATGCAAGTTTCTTTGGGAAAAAAAATAAACCCAAATACAGAAAGATACCAGTTTGATTTAGGACCAGTAGGGATACCTGGGTCTAAAAGATAATTCAAAGTCAGCACCATCCTGCGCTGAGCACCCTGCTTCTTCTTACCCCCATTTTTATTAGTTTTGCTTCTCGCAACAAATAAAAATGTTTTTCTTTGGTCTCTAAGCCTTAAAAGCAAACAGTGGTTAGGCCACATCTGACTTCACAGAGAAACGTGAATTGGACCTGTTACTTGGCCCCCCAAGACGTGGTCCTGATGAAGGCTTACCGAAGTAGAGCCAAGAGCCTGGGCTGAGTTTCTCTGGTAGCTGGATTCATTATTTGATGACAAATCCATCTTCTCTGGATAATTCTTAGTCCCTGGACAAACACATGAATAATTTCACTCATTCAAGTTTCTTCATGCCTAAAGATGGAGGAGGTTGAGTCCAGAAGATGCTGCTGAGTGGCGGCAGGTGAAACCATGGGTTGATAATTAAGAACAGCCCAACTTGGGCATTTTTGGGCTAGAGAGCAGCAGTTCTTATGAATACAGCCCAGTTTTACACTCTGGGCACCTCCCAGAGAGGCAGGAGGATCCTCCTGCATCTCTCGCAGGGCTGGTGGGGCGGGTAGAGGGTCCAGCCAAGCTGGCAAGTTGAACGACACCAATTGCAAAGCTTTTCATTTCCATGAAAAGTCCTTCTAAAACGTATCTTAGGAATGTCCTAAATAATACTTGCTGGTGGGAGTGAAAGGTGCTGACAAATATGGGCAAAAAAAAAAGGAGCTTTGTTGCAAATGGGTGATGAAAGTAACACTGACCACAACAAGGGAGCACGATTCATTACGGCGGCTGCGGCAGAGCCTCCGTGAAAATTACAGGGAATGTTAAAGCAGCCCTGGAAAGGAGTCAAACAGCAATTTGCTCTCGACATGACCATTGTGGAGAGTTGGCAACAGGGAAAGAGAGCAAAAGGGAAGCAACGTTCTTGTCCTTCTTCCTGCAGATGTGAAACCTCATGGTCTTTAATGGATGTGGAGATGGGGCAGGAAAGAATCAGAAGTCAGAAATTAACTTCTTCAAAACCTACATGAAACTAAAGAAGTTGGGCAATTTTTTTCTGGCAGGAGTAGTGTCCTGTTTTTCACCCAGTTGTGGTTCAGAGATGGACACATCGAACTTACAGAATATATGTTTTTTTAAAAATATCTGCATTCTGACTCTCAACAGAGTTCAGCATCTCCTTCGTGCTCATCCCTGTCTCCTGTGCCAAAGGAATCAATGATTTTTACTGCCTTCCCCAACCCTGAAATATCCTTGGGGAATATTAGACCAGAGCATGCAACCATCTCACTGCTGACTGAGCTTCCCCCACATTACCCCTGAATGATTATTTCCCTCTTCTAACCCCCTTTTCTATTGATTTTCATGGTAAACCAACCTAATGCTGCTGATACATTTATTTTGTTTCTCCTACTGCTGATGAACTGTAACATCCTCTCTCTATGCTGTTTTATTGTTTGTTTGTTTTTAATGATAATTTAGGAGGAAAAAGATGACCTTGTAGAGGTGAAACTCTCTCTCCTGTTGCCCAGCCTGGTTGAACCCAAGGATGAGAATGGCTTAGCCCCACAGGAGCACTCCATGCTCGCTACACAACTGGTAATAATTTTGCAATCAGCCTGTGACTGTTCCAAAAAGTAGGAACAAATGAATTAAATCACAAATCTAGCACACTTCTTATCCTGCCTGTTCCCAAAGAAGAGCACGTCAGCAGTGCCAGAAGACACATGGATGATAACTTACTAATAAATTCATTGTGTTGCTTATTTTTAATGGACTAATAAAAACAATCCTCTTCTTTTAACAGTGTGTGACTTGCATGAAAGGAAACGGTAGAGTTCGGGAAAATATTTTATGCTTGAATTGTAGAAATGGTCACTGTAGCAGTCATTAGTTGCTATAATTTAGCTTTAATCAGGTATTGATTGCTTTTACACCAGATGAGAGAGCATGGTACCATTGCTCTGTGCTGGCAGCTGTCGAGCTGCACGGTTAACCGGGAATCACTAGAGGTCACTTTGATTCCACCTAAAGCAGTGAATCCTGAAAGGTCTGGGGTTTTGTTTCTGATTTCTTCTTTTTCTATTTTTTTTTTTTTAATGGTAAGGCATTTTTTAAAAGCAAACTTTTTTTTTTGCACATTTTTATAGTGCTTGTTTCTATAAGCTCCTTGGGCTGAATTTTATTCTGGTGTAAAGGGTGAAACTTTAAAGAAGTTTATAAAGCTGTGCCTATATTCATCAACAGGAGAATTGGCCCTGAGTTTCTTTTTTAATATGAAACAGCTTTCAATGGATCTGATATTCTTGATAACAGATGTCATTATTTAACTCTCAATAAATACTTCTGTCCTGTCAGGATCCCTATGAACACGAGAAGAATAACTCCGCTGTATAAAACTGCAAGAAGATATTCTAATTTTGGTGCTTATTCTGTTACACCCAAATGTGAAATAATATTTAGGTGTGTTGCATTCTCAGCTTCAGTTGATGACTGAAGCACAGACATTTTGTCAATGAGAGAAAAAAACCCAAAACGGAACAACTCGCAATCAGGTGAAACATTTTCCTGCTACAAAGAGCAACTCCAACAGGATCCCAAACTTGACTTCTTTTATACTTGTAAAATTACAATTTGCCTCCTTGGGAACCTATAGCATGCAATCTGCCTTTTCTTTCATTTTGGATATCTGGGCTCCTTTGGGCCCCACCCTGCCAGCTCCTTTGGTTGTGGAGTCACAAGTACCTGAACCCCAGGTGAGGATCCCATGCCAAGCTCCCTCTGAAACAGCCCCACCACCCACAGAGACACCCCCACTTCCCCAGTGAGTGGCAGCATCCTACCCATTGCTATATGTGGTTGGTTTGTTCCTGTTTTAGGAAAAGCAAAGCCCCTTTGTAGCTCTGGGGTCTTATTCAGGGAGGTGAGAATCCCCTGGTGACGCCTGTGTCCTTCTTGCTGTGCATGTGTCAACTTCTGCTGCAAACCTCTGCCAGGGCCCACCAGTCCCACAAGGCTTCACCTGTTTCTCCTGCACCTCGTATTGGTCAACAGCTGCTGGAAGATACCAGGGGACCTGATGAAGCTGCATAGCCCTACGTGCTGGTGGATACCGGTTGCATCCCTCCCATGACAGCACCACCAGCTCAGTGTCAAGCTGCTCAGCACTGACCAAAGCAAGACACCTGAGCTGATTTGAAATGAAAATGCTTCAAAAGGGCTTGTCCACGTTCAGTGGGGAGGACACCTGCCCTCATGCTTGGGAACTGAGCTGACTGTCTCTCCCAGAGGTGGAAAACAGCCCTGCATGTCACAGTGTTGGCTGCACAGACCAGGGCACTCGTGTTCCCTGAATGAGCCCTTTCACATCCACACACCACAAATCAAAGACCTGAGTGACTCCCTGTGTCTCCATGAGTAAGTCAGGGAGCAGCAAGTGGGAGAGCTGTCGGCTGTTCATGTTCTGTGTCTGATGCCCGGAACAGCTCCTGGCGTCAGGGCTGAGTCACTGAGACCGAGAGCTGGTGCGTAGACCCGGATGTGTCATGCCCACACCCAACCGCTTCTGGTTTCTCTTGTCCTTTCCATGAGTTGCCCAAAACCTGGGCTTTGGAGGACAGGAGGTTCCTGAGATCCCAAAGGTCCTGACCAAGAAGTCAGCATGGGGTGGGTGTCAGGGCAAGCCTCCATCCATGTGTCCTTGACTTGCAGAGTGGATGGTCTTGATCTCTTCTCTCCTAGAAACACACTGCTTCTTGCCTTCGACAGTACATGGATTAAGGAAAATCTCTTCCCAGGAATAGATCTCCATGCACTCCATGGTGCTCCCTTAGGCCTCCACCACTTTTTATCCCCATGGCACTGTGTGTCCCACTCCAGTTCACATTAAACACTGTGATGAGAACTTCTCCCATGAGTATCTATCTCTTCTCCTTTCCTTCCCCCAGGGGAAAACTGAGTGGGAATAGTTTTCATTAACTACACTGTACGTGCGCAGTGTTTATACCAACGTAGGCAAGGCTGAACAAGCATGCCTCACTCTTGGAAAGAGAGGCACTGAGGTTTGTGGCTGCTCTGAAGTCCTGAGCTTGTCCCACAGCAGAGGATCAGGCTCAGAGAAAGCTCTGGCTCTGGACTACACCAGGCTTACCCCAGCATGGACACAGATGCAGAGTGTGTCAACACCCAGAGCTTTGTCACTCTGCAGAGCTATGGAAAGTCTGCATGCTCCCCAAACCAGGACCACTGGATGGGTCAAGGATGCCCCAAATGTCACCCAGCACCCCATGGAAAGCCTCCATGGAAAATGGAGGGTTAAAGTGACATTTTGGGCAGAATTCAGCTCTAAGTTAGGATACCTACCTTCAGGCATAAAATTGCGAGTGTCTATGAGAGCTCTTGGTTTCTCAGCTTCCTCATTAGACCATGGATACCTTGTTCACCCAGACGTCTCCTGCCAACCAGCAGGTACCTGCTTCAGGGGAAACCAAACTGCCCTCCAGGCCCCATTGACTGCAGTGAGAGGCACATGGAGACACAATCAGAAGCCAAAATCGTGTGTTCATCTTGACCCGGATACTGCCTTGTGGGTCCTCCTTGTGACTTACATGTGTGGTGCAAAGCTTAACATCGCGTAAAAAGTCAGCTGTCCTCTTTTCCAAAGGTATTTAGAATGGACTTAAAAATCCTGTAGGAAACATGCTTATTTTGTATACAAAGATGCCTCATACTGGTGGTTGTGAGAGATTTAAAAATTAAATGTAATATGTTAACCAATATATAAATAAGAGGGCTTTCAAACAGGCTGCCTTGTAAAGGTTCTGGATTGTCTTTAGCTTTCATCATGTACGCACAGAGGAGATCCCTCAGCATGACACACAAGTAGTAGATGGTATCTGCATCACTGTGTTTCTCATCATGTAGACCACATAGACCACAGAAAATTACCCTCAGAGATGTTTTTCTGCACATTTCTGATGAAGGCAGAGAGACAACTTGCTCAAAATCAGAAGAAAGCCCATCAAAGGGGCGAGGTCCAAACAGCATAGTTCTGGCAACTTGTTTGTCTGTAATAATGGATTTTTTTTTTTTGCAGTTTTCTCCTTCAGCTGACATTCCTATAGCTATTTATAGTTTCACTTCATAACCAGTGGTTAGTATTTTCAAAGTAGTCTAACATGTGGTCACCTGCACAGAAGATGTGGCTGACTCTCCTGAGCTGCCTGTAAAGTGTTGCCCATGATATTCAGGATCTTTCTGCAAGGGCAGAGAAGATGTTCTGATGCCTCAGGAAGAAGGTCTTGCTGAGGCCACCATGCTCTGCAAAGCTGTTCCCTTCTCCTGAAGATGCACATCGGGATTTCATGGATTTTTTTTTTTTTCCTACTGAATTTAACCCCCTCCCTTTCAAAGTGCAGCTGTGCGCTCCTGAATACAGGAGTTAAACCTTATTACCCTCTAGATCAAACACCAGCATTTCATGCCTCCTCCTGCACTGTTGTGTAGTGACAAAGTTCCTGGTGACTTAAGTGGGAGGGAGGCTGCGTCCTGGGAGACCAAACTTAATTGAGTGTAATACCACAGGGCACGTAAAGTAGGACAACACAGCCTGACCTCATTTTGCCCATACATAACCCTACTGACATCAGTGGGAGCTGCACATATGCAGTCAGGAGATGACATTTGCCCACTCTTGGCTGCTCTAGGAAATTCCTGCTTGCCTGATAAATTCTGTTATTTAATCGTGCAATATGAAAGCAAGGGATACACCGAGTAAAGCTGAGCAAACACAGCTCAGCTCCCTGCCTGTTTGAAGTTGTGGAAAGACTCCTTCTGACGCTGGTGGTTGCTGGACTGAGCCCACAGTACACAGTGATTCATAATCATTTTCTTCAATGAAAGCAACCAGGTTGGTTTGTTGTTATTTGTGGGATCACATGATTCATTATTTGCAAATATTTGAATGGCAGTTGGACTTTCTGATGCCTGTGAACCCCATAGCTTCCACCAGTTTTAGCGCAAAATGGTTATTCATACAAATACTGTGCCAGAATAGACTTGTTTGATACTGTACATGTATTATGCTCCTGTTTCTAGAAAAAACTTTGCAGAGTAGTAAGGGCATCATTTGGCAAAACCTACAAAGCTTACACCAAACCGCTGACTATTCCAAGAGAATTGTTCATGAGCAATCCTGAGACTAATATTTATTTGAATTCATCACAGTCTAATAATTAAAACCAGTGCTTACTGCTGTAGAAAACAGGACAGGACTGACTTAGAGAAGGGATTAGCTGGGCGAGTAATGTTTGGGCTGTCTCTACTTGGTGCAGGCTGCAGGAGCAGAACCAGAGCTCATCACACCACTGAGCGTCCCAGATTTTGAAACTGGGATTTCTTAAAACTAATCTTGTTTTAACTCTTGGGTTTCTTTCCCCTCAGAAGAAATGCAGAGAATATAAATGCAGATTCTTAGTGGAAGGAATACAATACTGCAATATTTAGGAAAAATGTTGGCTTATTTAACAATACTAGTTACCCAGAGGGCCAGTGGCTCTCCATCCTTGGAGGCACGTGGGACCAGACAGGAGATGGTCTCCAGCAGCCCGCTCTGAGCTGGTCCCATATGAGACTCAGGATCCTCAGAGTCCACTTCCAGTTTAAACTGTTGAAAAAAACCCTCACCAAAGATTTTAATGCTCCAAAGTCACCAAAACCTGCTTGTAAAATAAGCTTCCTCCACCCAGCAAAACCCTGTGACAGGTCTGTGACATAGTGCCTGTGTGTGATGATACCAAAAGGATGTTGCTGTAATTGCATACAGATTTTTATCTGTTCCCTTGTAGCAAACGCCATCAAAAGACTCAAGGCTTGGAACAATACAGCATTCCCAAGTATATTTTTCGTATAAGCACATCCCCTTTTCAAGGGACACATTGTGGTGTCCCAGAGAGCTGTTCCAGACAAGCATTTCCCCAGCTATGGGATGAGCTGCCCAGGAGAGGATGAGGTCCCTGTGTCATCCCTAGAGCTGAGTGAGCTTGGCAGAGCCACACAAAGCACACGGTGTCCCGCAGCTTCCCGGTTCCCCAACCCTCGTCCAAGCCCTCCTGCCCTTGGGCAGCAGCCAGATGCGAGTTTGGTGGCCAAGGGACCCTCCGCAGTCACGCCACACAGAGCATCCCTTGTCACCTCTCCTCCTCGGTAATACGAACGGACATTTGTTTACACCAAACTGAGCAAATCTAATATTTATTTCACATTTAGGTCACAAGACATCAAAACAAATATTTTTACCCCAAACAGATTTCCTGACCTTGTGGTCTCACTCCTGATTTGCAACAATATGTGTCCAAAGAGCTGGCTTGCTGTTACCTAAAAATGGAAGGAAAAGAAATTATACAGGGTCCTGCACTGGGATTTAAGGTAACAACACAACTCCCTGTGCACCCGGATCAGGTCTGGATGCCACTCTAGATTTTATTGGAACCAGGGCAGGATTATTAAACTCATATTTCCTGGATTTGCTCGTTTCTTTCCAGTCCTAAAAATCAAAATAATTTAAATATATAAACCTAAACACCACAAATGCAAAGTATTAAAAATGATATTTAACAATCTCAGCATAAGCAGTGCCTATGGGCCCCACCCTGCTCCCGTCAAAGTCTGAGACAATCCCCTCACTTGTAAAGATGAACTTTTTGAAGATTATTTTTTTCCCTTTCAGCCTGTGTAGGCATTAGCACTGCTCCATGGAAAGCTCTGAAATGTTCTGTACATGTAAAACTGACCTTTTTTTTCAGTGAAGCTTGTACTAGTTTTAAGGCAGAAACTGCTGAAGAGAGAATTTCAAAAGCTTGAGATCTAGTGGTCCCTTATGGCTTGCAGTAATGAGCAAAATAAAATACTCTTTCTGATTTCCTTCCCCCTGTAATTGAAATAGATGTTGTACCAGAGCTACAAAAACACCGCCCAATTATCACCCAACTGGGTTGATTTACATCACCTGCTCAACCTCGGCATGATGTGAAATGCTCAGGAGGGCCAATGTAAACACATTTATAGCCTGGTAGGATACGCTGAGCTCTTAATGTAGGGATAATAAGATTATACATGTATTCATACATGTGCATATATATATCTGAAAAGATATAGCTAAGCAAATTTTCACATGTGAGGGTACAAAGGGCTGCCAACAATGACATGGCACAGCTACCTGGATGTGAAAGACCTGGTTTGATCTGATGCTTGGCATGGATTTTAATTGCACAGTGGACATGATCTTTTTTTACTGGGTTATCCAAGCTTCCCCTCAGTTTATCTGGTGTCTGGGCATCGGGGCACTGCGTGGAAGACCCATCAGAAAAACATGAGCTAGCCCCAGTCTCATTAGGGCCACTTCTCACACTGGTTTGGATGGGGGAGGATGGGGAGGAGGCACTGATGGGCCAACCTTCAGGGCATCTCTGTGTCCCCACAGCACTCTCTCAAATGACTTGGCTTTGCAGAGCCACGCAGTATTTCTCAGGTAAATGATAGACTGTCTAGGTGGCTCTAAGTGAGAGAAGAGGGAGATTGTCACCACCGCATGAAATGGCACGGGCAAAATTCCTGCCATGTTTGTAAGGCCCCATGCCAAATCCCACTGAACCGAGCACCAGGGTCCCCACACCCCACTTCAGTGTCATCAGGGGAAAAAACAGAGAGGTGAGCATGTGCGATAAGAATGTCATCACATAACAGACATTTCAGGAAGTCTCTGTAATTTCTTTAATTATTCAGACAACAGAGCACAAGGGTAATAGCTTCAAGTACATTCTTATACATTATTTTAACAGTAATAGATATGTATTTAGTCATAAACTATTCTGTAGCCACCACTATGTGTACATTTCATACAAACTATTGCCATACTCAGACCCTGAAAATGGACGGTGATATCTCCTAGACGTTTTGCACAATGTTATGACAGTACATCCTTCATACGAGAGCTGTAGCTATAGGTTGGATCGGTTCATCTAACGAAGCACTTGTAACGCATAACACGAAGGACTGATCCGGACGTGAGGTGCCAGAGAAGTAGATGTAATAAATATACGGTGAGAGGGAGGCATATAATCACTAGACATACGTGTGATGGAGAACACAGCATGGCATTTCTTTGCTTGACAAAACAGGTTGGTCCTAGTAAAAGGCAGCATCTCAGCTTCTCTCACACCACAAAGCTCTGAGCTCATCTTGGTCTTTCTGTGAAGATTAAACTCAGCAATGTCTGATATGGTCCCTATTAGGGCATGTACCCTACCCTGACACAAGCTTGGGCTCTGGTCTAATGGCTCTTATTCATCTCAATTACTATTTAGACAGAGGCCCCCAAGCCAACAGTTAAAAATTTGATCACTGCCATGCCTAAACACCTCCGGTGCCTGACCTCTGGAGAAGGAGGCTCTGATGCAGTTGTTTTTTGACCATAAATGCTCTACAAAATGCCAGCTACCCTCTAAAGACCGGGGTAAGAGAGCTCAGATGCCGAGGCACCACTGTACAAAGGCTGAACTCTTATAGCAGAGAATAATTTGTTCTGCAATCACATTTTTACATGCCACAAAACAGATGCATTTGCAGTCCCCAATGCACCGACAGACCCCAAAGACACGGAGGTGGCAGAGTCCGAGACGGGTGGACAGAGGGTCCCTGGCACCCACTGGACAGTTCACATTCCCCCACGATGCCCCACAACTGGTGACCATTGAGGTGACTCGGTTCCCATCCCAGTGCTCTACATTGGCACTGTAGCACACCAGCAGTCTCACCGAAGTCTCATCACCCTGGCCATGACTGAGCTCCATAGGATGGAGGTGGTCCGGGACTAGAAGCTGCTGGGAAGGAGAGACCACATCCATCTGTTAGGGATTGACATGGGGGTGCTCATGCCTGGGGCTCAGCCACCAACTCCTGACACTGCTCTGGAAGCTCCCAGGCTTTGAGTGTGGAAGACCATGGTCTGTGCTCTCTGCAGGTGGCCCCAGGCAGGGACATCCTGAGAGGCCACCTGGAGTTGCCGTTCATCCCAGCAGAGGACGTGGCTGCATCTCTGGAGAAAAAGGCTGCCCGATAGATGAACATCCTAGACTGGTGGGTAATGAAGACCAAAGAACAGGTGAGAAGACATTCAAGAAGAGCTCCCTTTTGACACGGTCCTGTCACAGATGCGCACACACACGCACACACAATGTTTTGCAAAATTTTTAAAGGGATCCTGGAAACCCTTTGGGGAGGAGCACCCAGTGCAGCAGAACCTCACTCATCAGCACCCGACAAGGACAAACCCCTCGGCAGGGCTTGGAGCTGGGAACGGGTGGGAGATGCAGTACTAGCCCCACCACGTGTCTCCTGAAACGCATCTCCAAGATGTTCACCCATTGATGGCTCAGGACGGACTCCGAGCTAAGGAACATGTCTCAGAATAAATGAACACTTTTTTATCCTTTTTTGATTGTTTTGCAAAGGATGTTTTGTTCTTTTCTTGCTGGTCCCAAGTCCCACATCTTTACTCAGGTAAGGTGGCCAGCTCATTCTTCCAGCATCAGCCACACAAATCCTGGTTAATTCGCCAAAGTCGATGTCACTCCTTCAGATCTACATCTTCCAGGCACTCAAATAAAAGCCAATTAAAATCCTGGCACCATTGAGAGGTGAAGGCAGCTGCTTGCCTTCAGATTTACATGCTTCAAAGGGTAAACTTAACACTCTCAGAAATAAATTTTAAGAGATATCTGTGGTCTCCAGACTGGACCAGGAGGTGAACACAAAGCTGGGGAGAACATCACCTGAGAGTGGACGGGGAGCTGGGGCTCCCGTGAAGGGAAACCACATGTCCTGGTCACTTGTGCAAATAAGTGAGGTTCTACTGTTAGTACAAGAGATTCCAGGTTACGCACGGATGTGATGGATTCATTTCCTTAATTAAAGTACCAGAATCAAAAGATATCAGCAACACATCAAAATAAAATACTGGGCACTCCTTTAGGCATCATGTTTCCTAAACCAACAAGCAAAAACAAAACAAAACAAAAAAATGGGATGCACCAGGAACTCTTAGTTATTATATACTAACCAGACTGTGCATGGCACATTTTATTTCTATAAAACTATTAAAACTATTACAAAATATTCAAAAAATACATTTTAGTAAATTTACAGCAGTTATTTCTCAATTTATTAATGCAAAACATCCTTTTCTCCCCTCTGTACAAACTACCGTCTCCATCGTCACAGAATTGCCGCCATGTGCGCTTTTTAAAAAATATTATTTTCTAATAAATTTTTTGAAGTTAAAAATAACAAAGTTTCTTACGGTTTTTGCAAATAAAACGTTTGTGTAACAGTCTTGACTTCCATGAACGTGGCCAAATGGTGTTTTTACAAAGCAAAGCATGGAAAACAATACAGGAAATGACGTTACATTTGAAACTATTTAAATTAAAATAATATATTCTCATATTTTACACTATTTCAAAAAACGAAATGTGATTCAGTTAAGTATTGATCTCTCAAAAAAATCTAATTTACAATTCTGTGTATAAAAATATAATTTACGGACCCCCATGAAGTTTGTCTTTTTGTGTGTTTCTTTGCTTGGTTTTTTAGACTTGCTGAAATGAAGAAGCAATGTAATGGAGAGATGGGAAAGTACAGAATTTTGCTTTCTGAAAGTCAGGACACACATGACATGTAGAAAAATAGACTCTGCGCAGTTTTGCTTGGCCTCACAAAATAATTTTTTCCCCTGTGAGTACAGTTCACATGATAATAAATTATCAAAGAAACTATTTAAGGCTCTTGAAGGTCCGGTTCATATCTTTTAAAACATCTATTCAAAATACCAAAGAAATAAATATCCAGGAGAGGAGGAAAAAAAAAAAAAACAATGAACAAAACAAAGGAACAAATAAAAATATATATATATTTATAAACTAAACAGAACAGAACTTCCTGGGGTCTTTGTTTCCCTTAAAGTCTACTTTGGACTGTCCTACTTAATTATTATTATTTTATTATTATTATTTTTTAAGTCTTAATCCGTGCTTTCTTTTAAAAATATGTATTTTTTTTCCTTTTTTTTTTTCTTTTAGGTTTTTCTTTTCTTTTTCTCTTTGTGTTTTTTCTTTCTTTTCCATTTATTCCTCCTTTCTCTCTCTCTCTGTGTCTCTGTCTCTCCCTTGGTGGTTGGCGGGCAGCCAGGATGGCTCAGGATGCTCTCAGCTGGATGGTACCACCATGCCCAGCGGGTGCAGAGAGTCACTATCCAGCACCCAACTGCCGATGCGGTAGAGGAGGCGAGAGTACCAGTGGATGCCGGGGGTGGCGGGGGCACCCACCAGGGTCCCCCCGCTGGAGGGGCACAGGGCGTCCAGCATCCCCTGGAGCAGGCGGAAGGGAGCGAAGGCCCAATGCGCCCAGCTGTGCTCCTCGATGACGGCGTAGCAAGAAGCCAGCACCCGGTTGATGAGGATGGTGCCCTGGGCGGTGAGGGGGGCGTAGGCCCCCGAAGCCTCCTCCTGCAGCGAGACGCTGTGCACGGCCGCCGGCAGCAGCTGCCGCCCGCCCTCGCCCAACACATAGACCTGTTGGCCCGGCCGGACGCGGCTGGCGAAGAGCGCCTGGCTGCTGGGGGTCCCCTCCTGCGACTCGTTGTGTTGGGGGGCCACGAAGAGAAGGTGGGCGGCTGTCAGCAGCAGCCGGGCCCGGGGTTGCCGCGTCTCGATGGCATAGAAGAGCTTGTGGGAGCCGTCCTCCCGGTCAAGGAAGGTGAGGAAGTCACTGTAGAGCAACCGTCCCTCTGCGTCAGCTGCCAGCACGCGGTCCCCGGGGCTCAGGTCCTTCACCAACTTGGTGCCACCATGCTCCAGGTGCACTGTGGCCGAGCCAGGGAAGCAGCCTCCTGATTTGGCAGCCACTGAGTTTTCTGTGCATGAAGAAAGGCACAGTGGGATTAGACAGAGCACCCACCGGGCTGGGATGTGGGGCTACAGGGGATAGGGACATGTGCCACTTCTCCAGCTGCCCTGACCTGCCCAGCAAGCATGGGTGCAGGATGCAGCCTCATTCCCCACCAAAATTTCTCCATTGTCATCTATCAACTTGCCCTGTTTGTACTCAGGTCAAATGAGAGTCACCCTCCTGTCAGATTTGAGCTGGTACATCTCCCTTTGTGTTAGGAGTTACAGGGGTCCCTTGCCTCATTATGGAAATGGGCCAAAATATTTCCCCTGAAAAAGCTGTTCCAGAACCAATCTAGTCTGGAAGAGCTTCCCACTTGGATACTGTTTTCCCTGTGCCTGACACCTGCTATCAGATAACTTGCAGGCTTTCCAAACCGAGCGAGTTTGCTGGAATAAGGTTTTTCCTCCTCTATGTGAGTGTCCATGCTCTCAATGCTCAAGGTCTCCACCCCGCTCTTACTCAAGGATCCCATCTAGGGCAGCAAAGAGCAAGGGAAGACTTTGGCTCAAAGAGCACACGGACTTGCACATCACCCCACTGGAAAGCAAGAGCCCAGATTTCCTGAGCCATCCCCTCCACCAGCCTGTGTGTGACCCCGCGCTGCCTCCCAGCCCTCTCTGCCCTTCTGCTCAACACAGCAGCTGCTGAGGCCCATGTCGTCCTTTATAACAATCCTGCCTGCCACTTCCACTTCTCTGGTTCATTCCTCTTTCAGAAAAACAGTCAAAGAAACAAACAAACTAACAAAAATCTCCTTGATCCCTTCCACCCACTGGAAGGAAAATGCAGTTTTCCGTCCTGGGGCATATGGTCCCTGGGCAACCCCACACCTGCTTCAGACCCAAGCACATCCCTCCTTCACCTCCTTCAGTTTTCACAGTTACTCAGTTTAGCTACTAAATGCTGTTCTCACTGCTGTTGTTTTCCAGTGTTCCCGCGAGGAACAATTGCAGGTTTAAAGAAAGCAGAAAGAGCAATGAGACTTTGAGTCTCCCTTGAAAATGCCTTTCTGTAAGCTCAGTCACGTGCAGGGCAGTGGGAGAGGAGCTCTGCCCTGTTCCAGGCTGGTCCCTGACTTAACCAAAGGATGCTGAGATGTTCCTAAAATCTCTGATTTTCTATATATTGGGTTGTAGCCAATGTCACGGTATGTCACGGAAACAAGTGTCTTTGCTACAGCTATTGACATTCTTCATCCCTCCCTTGCCTGGTTTCTCTCAGTTGCTTCCTATATCAGTTGAAAGTCCTGGTGATTTATTTCCCAGAAGCGGTCAGATTTTATATTTTGCCTCTGTGGCTGGTACTGAAGCTCTCATGATTTAAATAAACCCACGGAGTGTCTCCTAATGACTTTCTCAGGAAGGACAGGAAGGGCAAAAATTAGACTGTTATTGATTTGCTAATGACTTTATCACTTCTCCTTCAGAAATGAAGTAGTGAGATCTCCAAGGCCTCTTCAGGGAGGACATGGCAACAAACAAGCTATGTGCTTTATGTGGAGCCCTCTGCTAGCAAGCTACACCTTCCTACAAGCCAGCGGTAAAGGTCTGGCTTGAGCTTTGTTTGCATATTCAGGGACTTGATGAATAGATCTAGTAGTGTAGCAGCTCTACAAACATGCCAGTGAATTGGCAGAGGTGTGAAAATCCGCTGCTTTGAGCAGTGCTTGTTTGGGTTCTCTAATTAAAATCCAATAAAGGATCAGCATTGTCATTCTGATTCATGTAATAAATGCAGACACTCTTGGAAGAGAGGACACTTCCATTTTTTTCCCAGCTTCTTCCCCCCCTTTTCTCCCCCTCCCTATTTGTTCAGGTGCAGAAACCCTATGTGCCAATTCACACACATACTCTCCAAAAAACCTTCCAAGCACTATTTGCACAGCAGAGCCACTTTTCCAAGGCACTCAAGATGTGTATTTGAATTTTAAATGTAGAAGCTTGCTCTAAATACTTTCTGTAGCGCATTATCAATGTCCCTTTTACCACCCCTGCCTCTCCCTCCTCTGTCCTGGTTACAATAATTCAGGCCTTGGGGCAACTCTTCTTTGCATTCCAGTCTCTGGGATCATACTTTTTGCAAACAGAGATCTAGATAAAGAATCTTCCTGCCTGGTATTATGGGGTTTAATCTTCTCATAAGATGCTCTCTCATGAAATGAGGTTTGGACAGTTTGAAATCAGGCTGAGCGGGCGGAATTCAAGCCTGCTCCCTTGCAACCAGTCTAGTACAGTCACACGACCCTGCCTGACACCCTCTAAATATCACCCCCAAGTCCGTGTGTGCCGAATCTCAATGAGCAGCTTGGGGTTACTCCTCTCCTATGAAATACCCATAGGGGTGGATTAAGGGGTGCGCTTGGGCTGAGGTCACCACGCACCACAATTGGACACCTTGCACTCTAAAGCCCATCTTCACTATTGAAAGGGATGTTTCATATCACCAGAGGGCTAATAGCTTTGCAGGGCCTCTTTTCGGCTAGGAAGGAGCGGGGAGCTGAACAAAAGCAGTAGCAGTCTCTCAGGACAAAGCCTGAGTGGGCCAGGAGAGATGCTACCCCGGCTCAACCCCTGGCGAGTTTTGGGCTGGAGCTGGGGGATAAGTCCCTTTTGCAGACAGGCATGGCGAGGCCAGGCTGGTTTCCCTGCCGTGGGGCTGCTTATTTAGAAGTAAACGGCTATATTTAAATAAAGCCCATTATTTTATTTTGCAACCAAGTGTTTCTTGACGCTTCCATCGGGCTGCTGAGCTAGAGGATGCTATTAAAAGGCACTTGAGCTGCCATACGGCTGGGCGGAGGGAGGTGGCGGGGGGTGGGCTGGCACTTGCCAACCGTTTTGCTCCCCAAAGTAGTGCCAAGTGTCAAAAAATTAACTCGGCGAGTCGGCGATTTCTCACAAGCTGTTCCCGGGTTGAGACAGTGTGTGGCGTTGTAAGCACAGGGGAGGGAACAATATCATATGTACGTGTATCCCTATCTGGGAATTTCCTAGCGGCTGCCGCTGAAGGAGGCAGGGGACCACGTTACTTATTTATTTTCCTGGCCGGCTCCCACTCGGAGATTAGCGATCGCGAGTAAGGCGTGCAGCCAGCGGGGCGGCTGGAGACGGCCACTAGTGTTTGTGTTGAACATGCTCTTGGGATGGGGAAAGCAGCAAGTCCCTCGGGGGGTGTGCGGCTGCGGCTCAGCGCTCCTGGGAAGGCTGGGCAAGCAAATCACCCAAATAAAACGCTGCCAAAAAATGCTGCAGCTGGCTAGGCTTTTTCTTGTTGTTGTTTTCCCCGTTCTTTTCCTCCCTTTTCCTTACTTTCCCCCTCCCCGCGCTGGCGGGGTCACTAAGAGGCGGGGGGGAGGCAGGTTGCGTCTTCAGGGGGCTCCGCTCCGCTTCCGCGGGGAGCCCCGACGGGGCTGAAGGGGACCCTGCAGGGCTGCGGAGGAGGGAGCTCAGGGGGCAACAGGCAGGGCGGAGAAGGCTTGTGGGGGGCTGAACCATGTCCCGGGAGTGTCACCCCACCCACCCATCCCGATGTGTCCCTGGGCAGTTTCCCCGCCTTACCTGCTTTGACGGAACAGTGGATGTGTGCCTTGGACTCGTAGTAGACCCAGTCGAAGCCGGCCTCGACGGCCAGGCGGGCCAGCATGCCGTACTTGCTGCGGTCCCGGTCCGAAGTGGTGATGTCCACAGCGCGGCCCTCGTAGTGCAGGGACTCCTCGGAGTGGTGGCCGTCCTCGTCCCAGCCCTCGGTCACTCGCAGCTTCACCCCGGGCCACTGGTTCATCACTGAGATCGCCAGGGCGTTCAGCTTGTCCTTGCAGCGCTGCGGGGATACGAGCACATGGGGAAAGACGCATTGCGGTGGGTGCTGCAGCAGGGGCAGCTTCCCCCTTCAACATCCTTCCCTCCCCAGGCAAATCGGTGTTAGTGGTGTGTGTGTCCCCCCCCCGCTCCGAACAACGATGGGCCGAGCCAGGGCTGAGCATCCTCTCCTCCGTGCCAGGGAGGGACGGGAAGGCAGGTGAGGAGGAGAGTGAAACTTGGGGACCCGAGAGGAAGAGGGGGTGAAACACCACGAAGACCAACCGGGACAGAGCCACCCCCTCCCCCAGCACCTGCCGCAGGGGCAGGGGGACCCCCCGGCCCCATCACTGGCGCTGAGGTGTGTGTCAGTTCAAAGCCACCTGCACGGAGCAAATTCCTGCCGCTAAGTGCCCTGTCCCCTTCCCGAGAGCAAAGTTTTTGCCGAGAACAAACACTCGCCGTATATCTTGGAGTCACGGATTCCCCCCCGGAATGTCTCTCCGGGTCTTTTCAGCTTAATTCTGTGTTGAAAGGGGTCTCAATACATGTTAACAGCCTTTATGTGCGGGAGGGAGGGGTGGTTTGAGTTTAGTTTTGTGGTGTTTTGCTGTTTTTTTTTTTTCCCCTCTTTTCTCCCATCACTCATTAGAGCCCTCAAAGCAGCATGGGCTGGGAGCATTCCCTCCGCTTCAAACATACATCGGCGCTCACCTACAAAGCCGAACAAATCCATACAATAATACAGCTCTTAGTGGGAAGATGAAAAGCAAGGGAGGGTCGAGAAGGGAAGTTAAGCGAAGCCGGGATGCTATGCAGGCTAAGAGACCCTTTGTGTGGAGTGAAACGTTTTCCAGCTCCTTGCGGGGATCACTAGAGGGTTTTCCATCACCCCTCAGGAGCCGCCGGCCTTCCCCGGGGCTGAACCGGGCCCGACAGGACCGGGGGGCCTGCGGGGATCGAACAAATAATGGGGAAAGGATGGGAAGGAGGGGGGTGAAGAATGGCTACAGCTCTACATGGAAGGGGGGCGATTTCTACATGAAACCCTCCAAGTTTGGGGGGGATTCCTATCTTAGCCAATGGGGAGAACAGACGTGCCAGCCGTAGAGGTAAAGGACTCTCAGCCTCCTCGAAATAGGAAATCAGCACCGAAAGCATTGAAAAGCACTTGACCGAAGGTATAGGGTTGGAAACACACACGTTGCCAACTCTTTTCCACCCTTTTGGAGAGGAAAATAACTCGTGGATATACACGATGTGGCTCGTTCGATGTAAATATCTATGTGGGTTAAAGCCACAGCGGGATGCAGTAAGCTGCTCTTCCCTCACTTTTGCTGACCTGACTGGGATGCTTGGCCTTCTGCAGCACCACTCTCCCCAGTTTGCTCCCAGCATGCCAAGTAACAGACCCCAAAGGCCCCCTTCACGGCTCCCAGAAAAGTAAAGCCTCTCCATTATTCCCGACGACGGTACTTTTAAGGGACGCAACAACGTTACTCAAGAAGAAACTTTGCGTGTGTCTGTGAACAACCATAAAAAGCAATTCCACCAACACGCGGGTCCCTGAGAGATATGAAGCGCAATCGTGAGCTCACTTCGAACTGTCTGGCCTACCGTTTTATGGAAAGAGCCGGGTGTTTGGTTTTCGGCACTGTTCCCAGCAGCAAAGCCCGGCAGCACAAGGAAGTTGATTTATTTTTTCCTCCCCTGGCCCTCGTACACCTGAGAGGATGGATACGCTCCTCCATTGATTTGCAGGGGGAAGAGGGCGAAGGATCAAACGTCTCGGCTACTGATAAGGCGACAGACGTGCGCGACACGGCGATGTCCCGTCCCGGGCGCCGAAGGGCGGGCAGCGGTGCGGGCAGCGCCCAGGGGCTCTTTGCCGCTCCGGCCCTGCCATCAGCAGCTCCCGGCTTCAGGCGAAATAAAGAAGAAACGACCTCCTAAAGGACTTTCCTCTCTTTTCTACTGCCTGAGCTGGATTGTGAGAGTCAAAAGCCGTGAAGCCCAGACTATTTATTAATTCATTGGGTCGTGTGCCACAAATCAAGCCCAATTCTGTTCAGCCACCGTGAAGCTCAGCAGGACTGCCTCCACTGACGCTTTGTGTGGAGGCAAAGTTGTTCAACAAGCCCTCTCCTGCCAGCTCCTAATCTCTTCACAAATGAATTGCTTGAAGGAAACACTTAACAGGTACCTGTCAGTGTAAACAACCTGGTGGGCTTCCTAAATGCCAAGTTGATCTCTAAATTCCTCACATCACGCCCCGGTTGTGTGCCTGCATTACACGAGATTGCCATTTTATTTCATACAAATTCCAGCTTTATCATACTGACCTGGCCTTCTTATCTCTCCCCCGGATCCAGCCAATGGCTAGAGTGGGGGGGAGGGAGAGGAGGAAGGGGGAAACCTTCAGCAAACTGCTGTTGTCACCTGCAAAGTTGAGAACCTGACTTACCTACCTCTGTTTGCGTTTTTCCCCCCCTTCTGGAGTTAATATTAACTAGCGGCTAATGCATTCGGCAACTATTCGGCAAGTTTAACGATACTGCTCAGGGAAGATCTCTCCATGGTTGAAGGGCTCGCGAAGCAGGGCTTTAAAGCCTGGGATTCAACGAGAGGTTGCTGGCTCAGGGAGGGAAGGACGGAAAAGCAAGGCAGGGAGGCCGGCGGCAGATCGGCACCTCGGGGCGCTGCGGACCCGGTCATGCCCTGGGGAGGGTAGGCAAGGGCAGCCCCTCCGCCCCCTCCCCAGCCCCACTCCGTTTCCCCGCTCCCTGCCTCTCCGAGGGGTGCCGGAGCCCGGCTCGGTCCCCCACCTCACTCCCCTCTTCACCGTCGGGTACCCGGCCTTGCGGCCTCCACGTCTCCGCTGCCCTCAGCCCACCTCCCTCCTTTGTGTCTAAGGCACAGCAATAAGCAATGAAGGAGAAAGAAAAAAAAAAAAAGAAAAAAAAAAGTATTTGTTTTCGTTTCGTTCGTCTGAGGGAAGTTGACAGAAGGTCAGGAGTTCAGATGCTGCCAGCTAATGCAGCGAGAGCGGCCAGCCGCGTAGCCGGCGCGGCGTGCCCCGGGAGAGAGCCACGGGGCCGGGGTCAGCCCGCACACCGCCCCGGCCCGCAGCCCGCCTCTCCGGCCGGCTCCCCGCTGCCCCCTCGCCCCGCTCCGCCGCGCACACGCACCGGCGCAGCTGCGCAGGGAGGGATGCGCCGAGCCCCGCCGGGAGCCTGTCTCCCGTGGAGCCGCCGCCGCCGCCGGGCTGCGGAGGGAAGGGCGAAACCCGAGCCGCCGCGATCGATACGCGAGGGGAGTAAGTGGAGCTGAAAATGCGAGAGATGCGGCTGACTCGCCGCAAGCCTCGCACCGGCGGCAGCCAGGGCGGAGGAACCGCGGGTGCGCAAGAAGGGCGCGGAGCGGGCCGCGCCCCGGAGAGGACCCACAGCCGCTCCGCAGCGCTCCGCACCCCTGCGCGGGGCAGCGGCGGGCGGGCAGAGGCGCGCCGCCGCGCTCGGAGGTACGGTGCGATTTAAGGTGGTCGGGAGGAGATGGTGGCGGCCGCCGGTCCTTCGCCACGGGAGACCCGGCAAACGTGCGGAAAATCAGGCCAAGGAACCGGGAGAGTTTGGGAAATTCCACCCCTCACCCCCTTACCCCGCGTCCACTCCCCGCCTAGTCCTTCCAGGCGAGTCCTGTTCTAGCACTGAAGGTGGGGCTTAAATGTATTAATATTAAAAAAGCGCTGTTGACCTATATTTGGAGGAACCCCATTGCCAGTGTCTAGATTGCATGTAGTTTCAGAAACTCCGGGATTGGCAGAGCAATTGACTTCACCGAGCTCTCTGTTGAGCATGAATAATAATTATGAGATGACTCTCGGAGAGGTTCTGTCTCTCTCGCTCCTTTTTTTTTCTTTTTTCATAAAATGGTTCCGCAATCTGATTCCACCCGAGATCCAATATTTACCCAGTTGTAAACCTTGTGCCATCAGATTTTTTAAAACAGAAGGTGATGCAATGCCGATAAGTTGCAAGTCCCTCCCCTATGGAAGTACCAGAGCATTGGTGGCGAGCATCCTTAAAGAAATATCAATATATTTACGCTCTGATGGGCACAATTGCAAATGATGGTATTGCAATACGAGCTATATAATACGGAATCAGGAGAGGAATGGTCGATCCGGCTTCAGCTGCCTTTTGTGAGTGCACGACAGCATGCTTACTAAATTTAGAATATGCTCGCGAGGAAAAATAATAATAATAATGAATTCTAAAATGAAATTAAGAAAAAATAAATAAACCATAGAAAAAAAAATCAAGTCAGCAGGCGTAGCAACCGAGGACTGCGTTTGTAATAATGAGTGAGTGGCCTGGCGGTCACTATACACTTGGGGTCCTCTGAGCTGTATGCAATTCGTTTGATCAAAGTGCATCCTTGGGGACAAATGCAAACAGCAATCTCTAACCAAGTTACAGGGAACGCCATGGCACGGTAATGACTGTAAGTATCACACAGATTCCCCCACCAAATATCTACATAGCTCAAGCTCCAGCCCCTGCTAACTTGTCTGGATAGATGGTATTTACATTCAATGGGGGAAACTAGCCGAGTTTGGAGGGGCGGGGGAAGGAGGGGGAGAGGGAAAGGGGGGGGGCTTTCAAAAATACTAAGACAGATGCGTCCTTTAGGATTGCTCAGAGAGGTTAACAAACACAAATACAGGTATCTCTGTGGCTCTACCTGAGTCATCAGTCTGTCAGCTCCCGTGTTCTCTTCATCCTTAAAAATAATGTCAGGGTTGTAATTTGGGGTTAGTTCTTTAAATCTCTCGGAGTTTCTTGTGATCTTCCCTTCATATCTTCCACTGGCCCCTAGGGTCTTCTCTGCCACATTGGGAATAAACTGCTTATAGGCTAAAGGGGTCAGCTTTTTGGGGTGTCTCCTTTTTCCAATGCCCCTGCCTGGTCCACAAGTCAGCCCAGAGGAGACTAAAAGAGCGCAGATGAAGCCCACCAAGAGAATTCTTGTCAACAGCAGCATTTCGTCCATTGAATCCAATTACTTCAAAGCTCTCTGTGCCTATCCCTGGCTGTCTCTCTACAGCTCTCTCTCCTCCTATGTCCTTGTCTGCTTTCTGAATCGTTATACTATCCACCGATCCCTAGCAAGACAGGTGCTGGAATGGCAGGCGTGAGGTCGCTGATAACGGAACACATCGGAGTTTGGTCGGGAGACAGCAATCGAGAGACAAAAAAAGGGTCTGATTTTAATGGTAGCAAAGCAAGACGCTTGTGAGAGGAGTCTGCCTTTAGTTCTATATTATAGCTGCCAGGGCCGAGAGCTGATTGGCCAAGGCGAGACAAGCTTGTCTTCTGATGTTTTAACCCTCAAAAAGGCAACAAATTCTTGAAAGATTTTTTTTTTCCTTTTACCTGAAGGGCTTGGAGCTGAGAGGGGTGGAGATCGCGCTTTCTTGGGATAACATCAATTACACGCTGTTGTGTTTTTTTTTTTTTTCCAAAAACTTTCTTGGCAGAATGGTACATTTGTCAGCAAGAGGAACAGATGCCTCTGTGAAAGAGGAAAAAATAATAAATAAGATTAGCAGACTGCCTCAGTGCACGTCAACTTTCTAAGGGCAGTTGCGGTTTAATAAAATGCCGAATTATCGGCGAGTCGGGCAAATAGAAACGTATTGGTGAAATACTAAAGCCCGAAGGGGGGAATAATGCCATGTAAGAGCGCACCCACCTAAGTGGCTTTGTAACAGGTTTCTTCCCCCTGAAAAGGGAGATTGCTCTCCCTCCTAAGACATACATTTTTAAACACAGTCACCTTTTAGCTGATAAATGACTACTTTAAAGGCACAAACAAGTAAACCTGATGTGAGGCAGCAGTTACATGAAGTTAGCGTGTCTGACTTCTGTGGCACACAACTGCAATATGAAAAGATCTAAATGGCACTTTAAAAAAAAATTTAAAAAGTAAAACCAAGAGTATAACCCAGTCTAAAATAATATTGTATCTTCAGAAGTGCATGGAAAGTCAACTGATTAAAAATAGATGGTCTCCTGAGCACGCTGGGGCTGTATTCTTTGTTTCTTTGGTCGAAGTCGAAGAGGAGCGATTTAGACTCTTACACCTCCTTGCGGGGTGTCATTAAGTTTTTAAGAAAAGCATAGTGTTGAAAGCATCCGCAAACACAATTAACAGCGATCGATCCAAGCAAAGTGAATGGCAAGGGGATAAGTTTAATGTTAAATTAATTGTTATCTCATGCAGCGTGGCAACTGATGTCTTTATCCCGATCTCCAAAAGCTACTAATCAGACAAAGGTGTTGAGAGACGAGCAAAATTGCAGAGATGGGGCTGATAGAGCAGGTTAGGCAGAAAAAGCAGAGTCCCATATGAACAAACACTTCTCTGCCTGTAAAGAGCTCAACTGCTTTTGCTCCTAAGGAAAGAAAATTTGTCCTAGGATCTAGAAACTTTCAGGAGTTTCTGAGGAGTTCTTAGAAATACCAAAACGGCACGCTGGAGTCATTCAAAGTCCACTCTCTCAGAGAGAAAAAAATCCACTTTATTTACATATTTCTTCCTTTTTTATTTTATTCTATTTATTTATTTATTTATTTTTAAAAAAGCTCTTTGGGGCGAGCAATTATATGGGAGTTTTCCGGTCCGTGACATCGAACTGAGTCGTAATCAACTTAAGCCACGTGAAAATGAACTTTAAAATTAGTTTTTGAGTGGTAAAAGGGTTCTATATCCGTAAATGTAACAAGCGGGGCAGAGCGGACTTTCAAGGGACAAAGTGGTCTTTTTAGGTAAACTTTAGGAAAAAAAGCCGAAAGAAGTGATCCGAAGCTCTCACACCGACTCTAACTGGTGCTTTTCTCTCTTTTTTTAGGCTATACTTTTCTTCTGTTATGTCAATTTCTTTGAAGAGTTTCAATGAATCACTGATTTATCTTTCTCAACTTTAAATTTAGGAGTTTTGACTCGGGAATGGGTAAAAAATTAGAAAGTCAGCAACTTGGCTTCTAGGGTTTTATCAACCAACTTAGTTGCAGAAACAAGTTGTATAACAGCTAAATACCTGCTTCATGCTATTAAAAAACAAACTTAAGTTTTATCTCCCTGTCTGCATGCATGTGAGAAGACAGATACAAGGAATATATAATTTATACAAAAGAGGGTATGTTCTTTTGATGTGGTTGCTTAAACAGCATGACTTGATATAACAGTTGATTAAACAGTGCCGAGGAATAAAAGCTATTCTTAATGGTGTGGGACACTGCAAATCTTTTATCACCCCTCTTACCTTGTCCCCCTCCCCAAGGAAAGATGATCGATATCCCAGGCACTAGACGGGTGGACACCGCAATGAAGAAGTATAGAGAATAAGGATAAACTAACTCCCTCATTATCAGATTGCCATATGTACAAAGCAGTCACCCAAAGATTAACAGGAAAGGAAACGCAAAGGAGGAATTAATTAAATGCAAGTAATAAATGCGCGGGGAAGGCGGGGGGGGGGGGGGGGGCAAAGGGAGAAATCAAGAAAAGTTGTAACTGTGGGAAGCTCGAAATCACCCTCCTATCAAATTAGATGTGAAAGAAAGCAGAGCTGGGGGGTGCGGGGAGGGTCTGCTCAGCCTCAGCGCAGGCTGGAGCTGCCGAGAGCCGAGGGGGGTCCGGGGGCACCCGGGGGAAACCCGCCCGCCCCTCCCGTCCGCCCCGCCGCTCCCCGGGCCTCCGGGATGCGCCTGCCTCTCCTACCCACGTAAAGCTTTTCTTTTTATTTTTTCTTTTCCTTTTTTTTTTTTTTTAATTTTTTTTTTTCTTTAAATGTCACAGCCTCTGGGGAGAAAATAACCCCCAAACCGCCCCCTCTCCTCCCCATCCCCTCGAACTCAGACCTGCGGGAAAAGGCATCGGAGCACGTTTCCCTCCGAGTTGCCGCCTGTTCCTGGCACCACCAGCCCAGCGCTGCTGGAGGGAGCATCAGTGCCCGACCCACACCCGTCCCTGCCTGCACTCACATTTTAACAACAATAACAACAACAGCAAAAACCCCAGACCAAGCAAAACCAGCAGCCACCAGCTGGGCACTCAGACCTTCTTTAGAGGGATCGATCCCTCAGTCATGGGCTATAAAAATAAATGCTGTGTCCTGGTGTCCTCCAAACCTGCAGGCCGCTCTTCTGCTCCCTGATTAGGGAGGCTGGAGCTGTCCCAGTCCTTGTGGGGGGTGGTGAGATGCCCTGCACCCCTCTGCCCATCCTGCTGCAAACCAAAGCTACTGGTTCTCCCCATGGAGAGCAGCTCCCAGGCAACCTTCATGGCTGCCCAGGGCGAGGATACCAGGGAGGACATCTCAGTTGCTCTGCCAACCCTGCCCACACAGCTGGGTTCCTCTTGGAGCTGCCACTGGTCTCCCTGTTAGACCACAAAGCCCTGGTGAGGTGGTGGAAAGCCCCTTTGGGTCATCTGGACCTCCTGGGTGCAGCAAGCACCACAGTCCCAAGAACATCTATCACTGACCCCACGGAATCTTATTTGTCTTGCTCTTGTGCAAGCACCCATCACAGCCCCACGGCTCAGCTTTCCTCACTGATGTACAGGCTTTTCCAGTGGCTCTGCCAAGCTCCATGGCTCCCCCCACCTTGTGGGGTCATGCATGGGGCTGTGGGGTCACAGTGATCCGGGCCATCCCCAAAGTTTGTTCGTTTGTTTGTTTGTTTATTAAATCTGGACTTGATGCCAGCTGTTTGCTCGGCCTGAAGGCGCAGAAGGGTTCAGACTGCACAAGCAAGGTGGCTTGTTGGCCATTTTAAGCTCCCTGAGTTTTCTTGAGCTGATATTTTTTGGCTGATGAATCCCAAAATGCAGTAATCTGGAGAGCAGATTGTGTAGATTTTAGCTGAGTCTTAATTACTTATCACTCATAATAGCCACCACTTGTGCTCACCCTTAATATAAGATTTTTTAATAAATGATCCATTTTCAGAGTGTTAGGGCTTCATTTTCCGTGAAATTTGGGACCAAAATGATCATTGACAGATAAATAAATCATGAACAACTTCTGTGAAAAGCGAAGTTATGCTAGAGTAAAACTGATGTAAATGAAAGGAGGCTTGGGCAGGCTTTTCATCTGAAGCTTTGTTTATTTCTTTTATATACTCCACCCTCCTTCATTATGATGTTAAAGTATTTTACTTAAAGAAATACTACACATCCCTCTTTGCCGGTCCTGGTGGTATTGCAATATCTATCTTGAAAATCAACTTTGAAATTTCAGTTCAGAACTACTGGCTAGCTAGCAACTGCACAGTGACAAGCAGAACAAGTCTTGTTCCTTGGAATTTGCTTCCAAAAATCCCAAAGCCCTGACATCAACAAGAAAAATTAAGCTCATAGTTTTCCACTCATTTGGTTTGACAGCAAAATTCAGGGAACCACACAGCTGAAGCCTGGTATCTGCAGCACTATGCCCTTAGTCTGGCAGCAGTCTATAAGCATCCCTGCTACAGGACAAAAATATTCTGTACATAGAGAGGCAGAAAATGGTTGTTTTCCAGAATAACTGTGTCTAGGTGAATTGATTTAGCAGTTTTCATATCCATCTGTTTGTGGATTAATGCTAATCATCTGCTTGAATATGGCCAATAAAGCCTTCCATCAGACATGCAAAAAAAAAGATGTAGGCAGCATGATTCATAAGCTACTGTTATCTATGTTTTGTGTGTATATTTGCTGTCAGCCCAAACTTTAAAGCAGAGTTTCCCACAGGATTCCTTATATCCTCAGCAGGGCAATACATACTGTCTGATTATAGATTTATAGAGGAACTCTTGCCCTTCCAGCTCTTTCTGCTTCTCCTTAAATAACCCAGCATTTTCCCATAACGAAAGTCACAGGTAAGAATGATTTTCAATATCTATTTTCCCCCTTCCTGGATTGTGATCCACATCCCTTTTCAGCTACTTCCTTCTGGTCATGAGTGGGGAAAATCCCAGCCGAGGAGTTTGTACCCACGCAGGGAGGGAGGGGGGGGCAGCAGCCACTAGGGGAGCTCGATGCTGGGAGTAACCTTGGAGCATCTTCCTCACAGCTTGCATAGCTCTCTGCAGTCCCCAGGAGTGGAAGTTTGAAAGTGGGTGTTACATTCCGAAAAAAGTTTTATTTTTTTGTTATGGAAGACAATTTTATAACCAAGTATTTGAAAGTTATTTTCTTGCCCCTCTGTACATTAAATCGTGACGTGTGTGTGTGAATTTACCCAAGAGGCGAGCAGTAACCACGGTGCATATTTCTTAAGTTTCTGATGACCCATACAATTAAGATACTTCGAAATGTAGCTGCTTAAGCACAAGCCATGAGTATGAGAAAATCCAATGTTTAGTCCTGGTTGTAAAGTTGACTTGCTTTCCTAGTCGTTGGCAGGTGACTTAGATCCCATGTTTGCTAAGAATAAACCTTCAAATGAAATCAGATCTTTTTCTTGTTGTTGTTATAAAAATTGTTAATTGGATTATTAATGGTTAGTATGTTAATTAGGGTTTTGGTTGTTTATCTAAGGAATTTATCTGAGCAACTGAGTCAATGATCATTAGAGGTTGTGGGTGTATGAAGAGCCAAAATAGATTATTTTTTTTTTTCCCATGCAGATCAATACTAGCGAGTTCTTACTTGGCTGTCTTGGGGTCCCACCTATTCTCAAATGTACCTTTGAGAATGAAGAAGCTATTTATTGTAACACACTTGCTCACATTTATTTCAGTATCAATGATTATTTGAGCTAATAAAAGTGTTTAACATAAAAAAGATCCTATATTTGATATACATTAATACTCTCGACAAATGGCTAATGGAAGAATTACCTTTCAGCAAGATCTGCATTTCAAGATACGGTTTTCTGTTTAGAGAAAAAAAAAAGAAGTGGCGACATAAATAGCATTGTGAAATACAAGTAATGCTCACTGTCTGACCTGCACTGATACTGCATTTAAGGGGAAAAGTGCAGAGTCATATTTTGGAATATTGAGTACATCTCCTGGTCTGTATGATATGACAGCCAGACAGGGGATGCTAAGAGAAACCTGAAGGCATGAGATAAATTCAAACTTAACTTGCTGGCTCTTGCAGTGTGAGGTTGGCTTGCCCAAAGTACACAAACCAACAGACTGGATCAAGGCGCTCTGTTTGGGCAGCGATCAGAAACAAAGCCTGCCCTCTAAAGTCCACCTCATAGCCAGATCCAGCCATGGTAACCACTGTATTCACTGGACCATGGTAGCAGGAGAGGTATGTGCATGATTGTCTTAGTTTTTCTTGTTTCCTTACATTTGCAGACTATTTTTGAGCATAGTTTACATGTTTTCTTTCTTTTTTCCTGGCATATTTACAACCCAGCTTTTTAAAACGCTTTGTTCATGCCAGTCAGTTTAGCAATGTGCTTGTTAAAACAGTTCCTAATATATTGTATATGACTGAAAATGACTTAATTGTTCTATTTTGTTTCTGACCCCAATAAAAAATGTCCCTGATATTGTTTGAGTCACTCTCTGTTCACAGGCACCTTCATATATGTCGCTGCGTGACTTTGAAACACTTCTTAGATACATCAATTCGGTTGCTCTTATTTATTTATTTAGATTTGTAATAATGACAGTAAATGGCCATCTGAATCAATCTGGGCACTTTACAGTCATTAATACTGCAGCATCGATATCACATAACACAATTATAGTGCAATAAATTACCCATATGCCTCATCTGTTGCCCAACCAAAATAAGAGCTCCCCATATCTATCACATTGCTCATTTATGTCCTTTCCCTCTAAAACACCTTGATAGCGGAAAAAAGGGCTCTGAAATGTTCCTGAAAGCTTAACAAAACCCTGTCCTTTCCAAGCAAAGGCACAGATATGAGAGCTCAGGAAATCGTGTGTGGGATGCTCCATCAGCTAATTTGTCCTCATGGACGGAGGCAGCCCCAATCCTCTGCAGTCCAAAAATGAAGTTAACATGTTAACAACAGAAAACCTTAGAAAGACATCTTTCATCAGTTAGATTTGCAGCTGGAGTGTGTGACAGTTCAGGAAGTCTTCTGGTCACACATCTTAAGCCATGTGGGGCTTTTTACACCCAAACCAAAGCCGTGAATTTTGTGGAGAAACCCATTCACACTAAGTGACGGATGACAGTTGTGAAATCAGTGTGAAGCCAGAGCTAGGAGCAGGCTGCCACACTCTACATCATCTTCAGATTCCAGGTTGGTTTCAGAAATAATGTAATGAAATGCCCATTTCAGCAGCCCGAACTCCATGCATGGAAGGTCTGGGTGCCTGTAGAAAGATTTGCATCTGGACTGTCACCATCCTCTGTCAGGCGATGACGTTAGGAGCTGTTTAGTGCAGCTTCTTTCTGGGCATGCAGTAGCAGCATTGATCATTTTCTCCTAATTTTCTCCTGGTTTTCTGGAGCATCTTTCCTGGGGGGACAGATGGAGAGAAGGTTCTTGGATATAAAGGGTCCTTTGTGCAACCGTGAAGCTCTGCTCCTGTGCTGTTGTGTCATGGGCTGGAAGGGGAAAGAAGTTGAACCAATGATTTTGCAAAAGCAGTAGCTTGAAACCTTGGTAATCCCCAAGTTCAATAAATTGGAATCCTTTTTCCAGTTTCCCACAGGATCCCCTTAGAAATTCTTCTAGGACAGCAGACTTGACCCTGGTAGGCCTTGATTCAAAGTCCTCTGGATTCAGATGGAGCCTTTCTGTTGTTTTCAGTGGATTTTGCATCACTTTGATGTTAAGTCCATTACATTTGTGTTGCTCAGAGCGAACTGCTCTCGGTGCTGTTAACAATTCCTCAGATTGATACATAAAAGCATAGACGTAACACAATGGTTTTATAGCATCAAAGTAGCACGGCCTGCTTGGTTCCCTGGTGAGATTTCCTTGGGTAACTCAACAAGCAACTCTACGGGGTAACAAACTGTATTAACTATTCATGCCAGACAGTTATGTCTCCTTCACAACAGCAGCAGCATTGCCCAAATCTGCCGTAACGTGACAACTAATCTATTGGTCAAATTTGTTTGTAGAATTAATCAATTTCAATCAGTAATTGCCTTTGGGCAATAGTTCAATTATGCCCTCATCTTTTGGTTCTCACTGTCGTAAAAACCGCTAAGTAAGTTTTGAAGAGTAATATGCCTCACTTACGTTGAAAATCAGACAGTGTTGATGTTAATGCTTGTTTTATTCACATAACCAAGTTTTCTGCACACGGCTTCTCTCTGGTTATGGAGTAACAGAGCATTACTGATACCAGAGTGTACTCAGCCATATATAAAATAATGTTAATGACCAAAGAAAGCCACTTTTAAGGAGTGTCAGGTGTCTCTCCAGTGCTGGAACTATGGTAACTTAGAATCTCTTATGGCTCAAGCAAAGGATAATGTTTTTTGGTTTTTGTTTTTAAATTTCAGTTATTCTCTGTGTATATTTTTCTATATAGAAGATAAAAAAAAATGTTGGAAGTGCAGAGTTTTCTTCAGAAGAAAAAAACACACTCTTGAAATATTCATAATAAAAACAAACCAAAAACCCCACACTCTATTACTTCACTCAACCTTCCTTTCAGAAAGCAAAATAAATCATAACTTATGCATGGAGGCTTGAAAATCAAAATAGTCACGAAGTAGCATAAGGGCAGCTTGACAAAATAAAGCTAGAAAATAACCCACCATGTAAACAAGGTAAGTGACACAGACAATTGGGCACTGAGAGGTTCATGATTTTAGAGACAGAGGAAAACATTTCACTGATATAACCTAAGGGAATTTTGAAATCACTCCAAAATGCACTACCTGAAGAGAGGCAATTTTTGGAATGCATTTATATTATGTCATTATATCTAAATATGCTGAGCAAAGAACAGGATAATATTTCCCCTTTCTCTATGCTGTTAAAATGAATTAAATTTGGGGCAAAATCACTCAGCCTTAATCAGTATTTTTTGCTATTAGTATCCAGTTGAATCCCAGGGCAAGTCAAGCAAGCTGTAGACATCAGTGCAGCTTGATATTGCTATTTTTGTTCATTTATCTTTATTGTGGCAAAGATTAGAAGCGAAGAGAGAATCAAGCACCATTTTACCAGGACCTACCCAAACAAATCCAAGGTCTTTTCTCCAAAGAACATACCCTTTTATTTGTACTGTTTGTACTTCACCTTATCTGCATGAAGATCCATTCAAGTAAGTGGAACAATTTACAGAATTAAGATTTCCAATCTGACGTAGCAAAATGAACCTTCATAAAAGTCCTCAGCTGTTGTTAATAGGACATAGTGTGAGAAATACCTCACTTGTCTTGGCTGAAAGTCTCATTCACACATTTTAAAGCCTTCTGGCCAACCCCATCTCTAGATATTGCTGAGACAATTATATTCAGAGTGTTTCAAAAAGGACTGGATACTTACATAATAGGAGTATCTATGCTGAGCAGACAGTTTTAAATGATGTGCGAGTTTTAGTAATTTCTAACAAAAAGTTCCATTAATTATGTGGATCCAGGAGGAAACTCTCCCGTTAAATGCCTTGCCATGTAAATACCTGTTTTGAGGGTCAGCCAACAGTAGTCACTGGACCTGGTTGGAGGGGAAGGTTTTAAAGACCCCTGGTAATTTGGTAGCACTGAGGCCCTTCCTAAGGAGTGACTTGTGCATTTGCAAGTTCCATCACAAGGTGGAATCGCAACAGCTTCGTAAGTCACTTCATGGTGACTGTCCAAGTGGGGGATCCTAATTTGTGGTGAATGTATGAGAAGAGGTTTATGGGATAGCCTAAGCAAGCTTATGTTGGTTGGTAGGTGCAGTGAGGTAGGAGAACATGCATGGCTACGTCATGGTAGGTGAGCTGCAGCGTGGTAACTAATTCAGCCTTGTCACCACAGTACATCTCTGAATACTGCAGATCTATAAGTGGCTTTTGAAAATGTCACTTTGATATGAAAATGTTGCTCGAGTTGTTCATTGAACCAAGAATCAGACTGTGGATGGTAAGTCTTCTACACAGGAAAGAAGCAGAAGAACCCCACCTCTACCTTTATTCAGGTCACTAATACCACATGGAGAATGGATATCTTTAATTTTTATTGTCTTTTCAACCTAATATCTCAAAGTTTGTTATGTTAAATTATATTTTCACTAGAAATAAGGATTATTTGAAGCTGTGTTTATAAGATAATATCAGCCTCCAAAATATCTCTACTAAGATCTTAGTCTTCTGTACATGACAGCCACTTAGAAAAACAAGATTTTTTTTTTTGTTCTTGCACTGTACACTTTTTATTTCCTGTTGAATACATTTATTATACATTAACATAATTACTTTAATTTATTACCTTAGTAAATGTCAGACCCGTAAGAAGATGTCAGCATATTAGGCGTATTACACTGCACTCATTCTGTTTAACAAAGAGCCTTGGACAAATGATCAAACTAAGAGTCAAGTTTCTACTTCATGTAGGCATTTTTGAGAAAGTATTGTGCAATAAAATATACACTTGTAATTAAATTCTGCCTTTGTTTATACCTACGTACTTCTCTTGGGATCCATGCAGTCTCAGACCTGCAAAGCAATGTCCAGCTGGCTGGGATGCTGGAAAGCCCTGTGCTGCTAGTTCTGACCATAAGTGCTTTTAATATATTAAATGACTCTCACACCCTCAATTTGAGGACAGAGTATTTTTTTTTTTTCCCTAAAGTTTAAAAATATTAGAACCTTCAAATTTGCTATTAAAAAAAACCCCAAAACCCTAGACAGAATTATGGGATAGGATCAGAAATGATCCCAATAAGTTTATTTAGCTTTGCTTGTTGTGCCAGACCAGGATCACCTATTTACACACATAGATGGCTTCGCTACTAAATAGGCAGATTTTGTAAGAAGTGCATGCTAGAGGCAGCGCATACAACCCTGTGCATCCCCTGTTATGCCTCATTGGCAGGGAACTGCAACATTTCCTTTCAGCCCTTTGCAGATTCCTCAGCAGTAGGTACTTCATAGGCAACTGCTGACCATGCATTCTTCTCAGAGGAGGGCTGAGGTGTTCTTCTATATCCTCCTCAAACTCTTTGACCTTTTATGCAACCTTTTTTTCCCTTAAGGGAAATACATAACTTCCTGTTGAGTATTCTGTACTCATATATTTTTCAAAAGAAATATTGTGAATGCTATTCCTGATCTTCGTTGGCAGAACTCACTGGAACGGCTCTGTAGAAGTCATGTTTAGTTCATATACTGTCAATAATTCTAAGAGTAATATCCTAAACTGGCATATTCACATACTTCATCATTTCAAAGAGTTACCTCTGATTCTGTTAGTGCAATGCATTGACAGCTTCTAGGAAGGTCAAGCTCTTCTTGACAATGCTATACTCTATGGTTCCATAACACAATGACTTGGAGAGGCCGTCTTAAAACAATGCTTAACATCAAATATCTATGCTACAGTATTAAGACGTAAGTTATTCCTATTCTTGATTTTTCTACAGAATACCTACAAAACAGAAGAGTGTTAGGGATTGAGATGAAAGCAAAACTACCAAGGAACCTATTTCTCTTCAGATAGGAGAGGAAACACAGAGTTTTCTTCGCACTCCTCACAGCACTGTGAGGAGAGCACTTTGTGGGAAGCATGTCTGCCAAACATATGGATGCTTCTCAGTACAAGCCTGTTTGATTAGGACTCTGTTAGACCATATTTTCTATACGTGCACAGCCCACAGAACAACCCCATGAAGGTTGTTAGAGCCTAATATTGTTTATGAGAGATGGTAAAGATTTGCTTTCTAATGAACTTATTTTTGCATTTGATAGAGATCTCCCAGAACAAATACATAATTTTTCTAAAATGCAGGCTTCAACTCAAAAGACCTGTTTCTAAACAGCAAAGCTATAGACATTTTTGATCAAAATCTGCAAGTCTTTTTATTGACAGAGAAACACTACAATTTTTCCCTGGTCATTTTTAAAAATAAATGTTTAAATTTATTATAAAGGGGAAAAAATAAATTAATACTGCCATCTCCAATCCTTCCTCTTTCAATTTCTTTTTGGAATGACTGAAAGCTCACAAACCATTGCATTTTAGACAAGACAATTTGTACCTATTAGGTGCCAGCTAGAGACCAACTTCTCTCCAGTGCTTAGGCTGCTGCTTTCAGTGCTCCCAGCTCTGATCACCACTGGGTTGCCCTATTTTACCATGGTTCCTGGAGCAAAAGAGGCCTGCTGATATTATAACAACCTTTGCAAACAGTGCCTTTGTGGATGATTTGTCATGTATTCATGAATGGAAATCTACATTTTCAACTTATTATTTTTCTGAGAACTCTTTTTCCTTGCTGAGAAATGCAGAGGACTGGAACTTCAAGACATTTGAAAAAGCAATATAATAAAAATTAGCATGTCTGTTTTTTCCTTTTGAAATGTTAAATTTTACTTTCTCTCTCTCAGTCAAAGAGTGTAAAGGAAAAATTTCCCCTGCTAGATAATAACCTTTTATTCATTCATAAACCACCAACTACCAGATGGCAAAGAACCTCGGTTGGGGCTGCCTTTCATATGAAGATGTAGATTTTGCTTTGGACTGGGGTCCTGTATCTACTTTTGATCAGAGATTAAACACAGAGAAGTTCAACCTTGCAAATGTCTGTTGCATGATCTAACCCCTGTGGAAGGATGTGGCTTGGCTCAGATGAGGCCACCTTCCCTCCATGGACAGAGAACATGGCACAGGTGGCAGTGACTGGGGGATCTTTTCCCAGGTAGGTAAGTTGGACTCTCTTGGCCTGCTGACATCAGCTAAAATTTTAATTGCACCTTCACAACAATTGCACCTTCATTTTGAGGCTAATCATGGATCAAGAGACTATCAAGAGATCTGATCACAGGTGAAGAGACCGAGAATGCATTGTGGGTAACCTGTTTCCATGCTTCTATCTTCTTCCTACTGGGATCTCTTGATGAATCCAGATCCAAGGAGGTGTGCTGGGAGATGCCTCTGTTACTTGTGCAATTTATGAGCTTAGTGTGATGAAGTGTTGTGCCCTGGGCTTTCTTCAGCAGATTTCTGAGTGAAAAGGAAACCTCACACAAATTACCAAAGCATCGCTTATGACCAATGCCCACCGCACTTTTGGAACCATAACTATGTCCTCTGTGCAAGTGCTTCAAGCACCTTCAAGTTTCGGGTGAATGCTAAGACTAATTAAAGATAGTTATCTTGGTGCTATACCTCTTGAGTGAAGTACAGTAGAATTTATCTTTGTATGAGCTTTCCAGTAGAGCTGGGTCATTAGATTTCAGTCACGAGTGGCTAGCAGTTACGAGGTTTTTCTCTGAGCAGAGACTGTCAGTCACATCAGATTTTATTTGGTTTGTGATGTGGATAAGCATCCAAAAAGTAAAAAGGCTGAGACCAATAAACTCATTTCATTTTTAATCTATGGCAGATTTGAATGTGTTGGTTTTTTTTTTACTGAAATACCAGGGTTCAAACCAGCTGGTTTCACCACATTCTTGGTGCTACCCCCTCCTTTAACCCACAGTAGCAGAATCACATGTAACAATTTATGAGCTCGTGTTCACCTGAAGGTTCGTGTTTCTTTTCTTACCATACACTTCTATCTATAAAAACATTAAATAAATATGCTTAAATGAGTCAGTGATCATTGAACTGGGGAGCAGATCTGAGTTTGACAATTAAGCGTAACATGTCCACATTGGGGTGGAGGGAAGTAAAGAAAAAAACTCAACAAAACTTTAACATTTTCACATGCCAGAAAAACTGACTTTCATGTACTTAAAATAAAAGAAGGGTGAGACATGTTTGGGAATAAAGTCGTAGCCATCAAATTCAGTCTTCAAGTATACTCTGTTACAGCAGCATGATTCCTTTTATGATTGTATCCATCATGCTGTCAAAACCAGAAATCTTATCTTCACTCATTACTAAATATACAAAGAGCTGGGATTTCCACTTGGCAAATGCTCCTGTTTACCTGAAGGCTTGATTTTACCTGCACTTTGATAAAGTTCATTTGCAGAGATAGACTAAACTTTTTAATCCTTAAAGTACTTGAGTTTGTAAACCAGGTTTTGCTCTGAAGTAAGCAGCATGTGCATGAAGTTACTGTTGTCTTTAGGAAAATTAAAGATTTTATTATGGAAAGAAGCCAAAGGGCCCATCTGGATCCGTCCTGTCTGAGTTGTGAGCTCTATCTCCTGCTTACAACAGCTCTATAAAAAGAAGTCTAGGTGAGGATGCCTTCAGTTGTCATCTTCAGCTTCGTCTTCTCAAGTTTGTTGTCTTCAGGAAAGCTTTATCTATAATGGAGACAATCTATTGGCATCTGTCATCCGTAGTATGCTTATACCTTTTTTCACACTCTCTGCTTTCACTTAAACCTAACAATAAAAATATCAGAATATCTTTACCAGTTTAAGAGACTGGTCCCTAATGTGCCATATGTGTACTTTGCTTTATAGTGAATGGGAATGATCCTCTCTGAAAATCATGCAGATGCAGATGAACTTCCAGAATTGAAGTATTGCTCATTGCTTTGAGTGCCCTTGATTGCTTTTCTCTGTGTTGTACACTTTTAAAACTAAATGAACATTTACTATTACTATTATTTCTATTATAGTGACAACCACAAGCCATCAGTGAAATCATGGTCCCAGTTTTCTGGGCCGTGTTTGAATGCGAGATCACAAACAACTCTTCCTTGTTATTTAAATTAATACAACAGAGAAAGGGTGTTACTGTAACTCAAGTGCAGAAGTGATTTGCACAGTGGTAGAAGTGATAATGTTCCCTTTGATTTGGGACTTTACCATCTGCTTTAGTGGTCACTAGTGTGTCTATGTCTCAGGTTGACAGAGCTTATTTGTCTAACATGGCATTGCACCAACACCTGCTGCCACTGAGGGCAGTACTAAAATTCACTCTGGTTTGAAAAGGAAGAGTTAGGCCAACACAAAAAAGCCCAAACTTTTTCTTCTGTCTAACACTTTCTTGTCCTTAGTATTAACTTCTACTGTATAGCATACACCCTCTATTGCATTCGATCTCATTCATTTCATGTTCTTAATTCAATAAATTAATCCCAGGTCTGCAGCACTCTAACATCTTTCCAAGCAGGTATAGCCTGGCTAATTAAATCACCTGGGTCATTGATTCTTTAAGGTCATACAACCAATCCTCAACCACATGCTAGAGCAGCCCTCATCCACATGCTAACCCTTTTAGTTTTGCCCTCCTATCCTGACCCGATTTTGCCTAGACTTAATCTATAGGCCAGTTATTTATCAAGAGATAAACAGATTCTGCTGTGTCCAAAAGTCAAGAATTCTGATTTGTTTACACATGATTTCTCTGTAGTTATGTCAACTATCTTTAATTAAACAGTAGCTTTCTAGGTGTTCCCCCACTGTGTTCCTGATTAATGTTTCCAGTAACTTCCCAGTTTATGAAACAAAGTCTGCAATCTGTTATCATTTTTATACTTCTGTTGACTGAAATTCTCTTTCTGTAATAAAGCTAAACTTGGCAAACTCCAGAAGATTGTGCTCTGTGACATGTATACGTGCAAACATATACACACACAGAGAGTTTAAATCTGCAACTTGCTCCCAACATGTCCCCATCTGTGTAGCAAAGAGACATCACAAACCTTTGTCTTCTTCATGACCTGCAGAACATTAGGTGAATGCTGCAAAACATGGGAAGATTCAAAATAGAATAGCTGTGTATAGCATACGCTCTGTGTGTCCCCTTTATGTTTACCCACAAATAATGGGTTGATTTTCAGTGAAGGGGATTTTATACAGAAATCCTTGCGGAAAGCTGTGTTTTCAACACACCTGGCTACTTCCACTGTGTGTGGTATATCACACATGGGACAGAAGCAGTTAGAATGATAATATTCAGCAAACTTCTTTTAAGAATCCTGACGTGAAGGCACTTAACCCAGGCAAGGATTAGAGGGTACCTTTGTAGGGCTCACACAGAAAATTGCATCATTCTGCTTCAGAGGTGGATTTTGGCAGGTGCGATGGTGCAATCCGACTGCGCTCATGTTCAAAGGAGCCCCAGCACTTCCATGTATTTCCTGGAGTTGTGCACTTCTGTCCTTTCCCCATGCCAGCACTCAGAGTGAGGATTGCTCACTCCTGGGCCCTGCTCTTACCTGCCCTTCTGAAGGTTTAAATGAGGAAATTGCCATTTCGTAGTTTTGTTTAGAGCTGTTTTTTTCTGAAAGGCACGGCACTATAAGTGGCATGATTTCCTCCCAAAAAGCAGTAACTTGCTTTTCTGCTGGGTCCCCTAAGAGAGGTGAGCACAAATGTCTGCGTGATGTGAGGACTCAGTGGCAGAACTTGGCCTTAATTTCTCCCACCGTAAAAAAAAAAAAAAGACAGAAAAACATACTTGATGTCATTCTCTGTTCACACCTGGGATGCGGAAGACCACAGGAAGGCCTTGCTTTCCCTTCTGGAGAGTAGAGGCTGAGCACTGGGTGTCCCATATTTCCAATGTGTGTCCCCTGTTTGCGGAGTGAATTTTCTCGGTCTTTCCTGTGAGAACTTGATCGGTTTTTGTAAATAATTCATCACCATAGGGACAGTATCTCTTTTATTATTATTATTATTTTTCATAATCCCTCAATATGTCCTAGCCATTAGCTTATTAATGCTTTTCCTCTCTCTTTCTCATATACATGTGTACATACCCATATTTTATTTTGCTCACAACCTCTGCTCCAGGCTTGTGTTATCACTAAATGAAGGTGGTTTTTTTGCTGTCTTTTTTTTTTTTTTCTTTTCACAAACACTGTTTTCACCTAACCGGAGATTTCCAATGCAAACATTTTTTTTCATCAAACCCATTTCTGACTATGGGCAGGTTTATGCAGTCAGGAAAGAGGAGTAATGCCATGTTGTGTCATCTAACCAACCGGTGTAATTAGTATTTCCAAATTAGAAAACAAACTAAAGGAGAAATGTACAATGGAGATATGTGTGCAAAATGTACAATGGAGATATGTGTGCATATATATGGTATGCTAATAATAACATTTGTAGACATTTTGATTGCTTGTTTCTCCACAAATTTTATATATATTCCCAGGGTTTTGTTGTTTGTTTTTTTTTTTTAAACCAGGTAGCTAAGCAGTGCTCGCCGCCATTCTGACTGCCTCATGCAGATGATGTGTCCTCCTTTCTTTGTCTGTTATTTGGGTGAAATATTGCTCTTTGAAATTAATTGTTTTGTTTTGTTTTCTTTGCTGCTGTCTTTAATGGGACTAAATATTTCACCCATATTCTTTAGTCTTACAAGATCCTCAGGGTAAACCGAATCTTGGTACATCTATTTTTGTTGAGTAACATACTCCTTGAGCAATCCCATTGGCTTCTGTGAAACTGTTCATGACTACCCAATGGGAGCAAAAGTGCGTGAGTCTGGCCCCAAGGTGCTTACACACCCCCATCACTCAGTGGCACCTCAGTTTCGGTCAGTGCCTTTGGGTGCTGCTGCATTGCAGCCTTTAATAATCAGTTTGTTTCAATTCTCAGAGTGAAAATTTTATGAATAGTCTATTAGGTACATGTAGAAACCCAATCTGTGAAAGTGAGAAGAGATTCAAGAAAACGTTTTCCTACCGGTACTTCAGAGAAGAAAGGATGAACTCACCTCAGCAACTATTTGCTTAGTTCCTGGAGATTTACCTTTCTACATCGATGGTTCAAAGGTTGTCTGAACTTGCAGTGGATTCAAATGTTCTGTATTTTCATCCAAGAGTTATTTTACCATTGAGAGAGATGTGAATACCCTACTGCCTGCTGTGTGACGGTGCTGGGTTCATCATTCTCAGAAGGCTTCCCTACTTCTGCTTTGTTTAACTAAATTGTTCTCAATTCTGGACTGAGGCTAGGAACAAACTTTTTTAAGAACATGCTTTAGTAAGAAGAGTGACAGAGGGCCAGGTTTCCATGTGACAAATCAAGTATATACATTTTCAAAGAGGCAGCTATGGTGAGGTCTTGAAGATACTGTCAAGACTGAAAAGTCCAACCAAAAAGAGTTAATCTCACCTAAATTTATTCTCTTGCCACTTAGTTATCTAATCTAAATGGGTTGTCTAGGGTCCCACTATTGTCGGTGAAAAGAGATAGAGTGCAATGAATGGCCTTCTAGAGGTGTTCATGTCTCTCTGCACTGACTAGAGGTGGAACCCAGACAACTGGTTTAGAGTGGGTTATCTTCTTCATGGGCCATCATTAGAAAAAGGTGAATCCCATACTTAATTTCCAAAGGCTTTAGCTTCTTCCAACAGTGACTCAGGAAAACAAACAAACAAACAAACAAAACACGTTTATGTGCAAGGAATGTCTACACTAATGGAAAATATCAATTTGTTGTAAATCCTGGCCTAGGCTGAGGGTATCTGAGTGGGATGAAGTGGGAACCAGTCGCTGGGTTCACTAGGGGGAGCTAGGAAGAAACCTGTTAGCCTTACCGAGAGAATGGAGTTCCTGCTGCAGGATTCAGGAGAAGGTAAATTGTGGTGGAGAGTCCTCCCCAGTCTCTTCCCCACCAGATTATGGACATAGTGATGGATTTGTCATAACTAACTTTCCAGCTGCATTATAACCTCTTGTCCTTTTGATCTTAAGTGTTATTTTTGATCACCTTTCCTGGATAAGACTTGACTTATGTACAGGGAAAAAAAGGGTACAAGATAAGCACGTATTTGTTTCCAGAGAAAAAACAACAGCAAGGACAACAATAAATCTATCTGACTGTGAGACTTCACTTTGCTCTCGGAAAGACTTTGGACACATGATCACTGAAGTACCTCCAGGGTCATAAGACATATTAATACGCATGTGTTTGTACATATGTGTAGAGACATACACATGCCCCATATGAAGATTTATATTTCTGAGACTGCACCAATAAAAAAAGCCTGACCCATCCCTTTTCTTTCTAAATCACCCAGGCCAACTCACACTTTGAATCAGTGGTTCTCCAGATCTACAGTATTTTCCATTTTGGTGAGTGAGAAAAGACAGCAATCTTGCTGCTGTGATCACTGCTTTAGCAGCCTGTGGTCTGTATTGCTGAACTCAGATGAACATGAACTTTTCACAGGAGCAGTCCCAGCTTGGCTGGATCTGGCTGGTTTCTGTGAAAGTGCATGTCTGCCTGCAAAATTGATATCCCAAAGCATTCTATTTTTATGCTATGAGTTGCTGTGTTGAGATCTAAAATGCTCAGAATTATTTTTATTGGACAAACATGACTACTGAAATAATGAGGTTCTGGCAGGCTCCAGGCTCTGCCAACTTAACACTTATTTGTGCTTGGCAGACAAACCAGTTTTTAATATTTTAGGTTTACTTTGCTAGTCTCCACACAAGGGGGATAATTCTTAGTGACTTTAATCAAAAGGTAGGAAACATGCAAGCACTGTGAGACTTCTAACCGAAAGGAATTAAACAAACCATTCACTGATCAATGTTAATAACAAAAATTCAAATTTAATTTTGGGTGCAAATTTGTATTGTTTGCTGCAGCTGGTTAGCCAACTGAATTACCTGGTGTGTTGTGTGTCTGACTGTACAGCTGAATGATCCTCATTTATTTCCAGCACTGGTAGGGAAATTGAATGCAATGTAAAAGCACATATAATTCCATTGTTTTGAAGGAAGTTATTTTCTGTTTACCTTGGACCTTCAGTTAGCTTCCTGCAAAATACATGCTCAGCAAGGTAGGTTTGGTATTTGCTTCGTGTGATGAGAAGGCAGGAGCGGGGGAAGGAAGGAAAGGAAAACCTGGATCATCTCCAGCAGTAAAAGAGCCCCAGGTAGATCATTGCCAGGTTCTTTTCTGCAGATAAGCTTAAATAAGTGTTACACCCAATGAATGCTACCGTGACCTGCAAATGCCACAGTGTGACGGAGCCCCATAAAAGAAGTACAAATGAGAGGGAAAACAGAGAGAAAGATTGTGACCTCCAAAGGATCAGTTCCTCCTGTTTTTTTCATAATGCTGGTACAAGTTTGGATTAATTCTACCAACATTACTATGAGACTGGAACAGGACTGCTGAGCCAGGACTGTGTTGTAAAGATGAAGTAATACATCCTTGTAGAAGCCACTCTTGCAATTTTTTATTATTGTTATTTTTTATTTTTATTTTTCTGGTGACAGGTTTCTCTGCTGCCTGATCATTATTTCTTGTGTGCGTCTGATATGGAAGGATAGTTGCATAAAATGCAAACTGAAACCGCGGTCTCAGCGAGGATTCGAGCAGCTCAGTGAGCTCATCATGGCTCAGCAGTCAGGCAGAACTATAGATTGTAATTTACAGTGGAGTCCAAGCTCTGAGCAGCAGATTCAATTTTTTAAGTGCCTTTCTAGTTCAGCCTAGGTAAGAGTCTCTGGAATAGACATCCTCTACATGTCCTATAAATAGCGAGTGGTTAAATGTGTCACTTGTCTCCCTCAGTACCCATCACCAATTGCGATGCGAAGCACATACTCGAGAATAACCAGCCTCACCCCCCTCATCAGGTACACGGCTATTTATTTATTCCTTATTGTCACTACAGGCAAATAAGAGGTTTGACCTAACGTAATAGAGAGGTGGAAGGCTGATTATTTTATTTCCACAGCTGTTGCATTGCTGTGTTTTATAATATGTTTATAAATCATCAGCATACTGGCACATTATTAGAGCTGAAAAGTCATATCTTCAAGGAAATATATTTTAATTTACTAAAAAGGATACGAATAGCTGACTATCTTATCAGAAAGCCTGTCTTAAGTCCAGGAACAAGGTCCACCCAGATACTGATCAATATCAACAGTATTGATTTTATTACTCATACTTTATAAATGACATGGATATTCTTGAAGACTGCAAACATTTGCTTTGTTGTGCTATTGTCTTGGTTGGAGTGTAAATCTCTCACTTTTGATATACACACAGTGTTTATTGTTCTGGTCATTGTTTCATGACTGGAAGCATTTTAATGATGATTTACGGGGTTAAATATAGTTGCACTATAAACTTCTGATTGCAATTAAAAACTAGTTAAATGAAAACTTTCAGCTTAAAGGCAGTGTCTGTTTTTCACAGCAAGATATAAAGGACTAAAATGTGGTATTTTAAAAAAAATCAGTAAGCGGTGGGTTTCATTTTGCTCTTTTGATACTACAAAGCAAAGGAAATTTCTGGAAATCTATATTTTCTGCAAATTTTCCAGGAGGAGTATTTTGGAACCACGTTGTCCTACTGCTCCTGAACAGTTACAGATTTTTTTATAATTATTATTTATATACCCAGTGTATGGCACTAGCCTGAGATGTTAATCTACACGTGAAAAATACTATCTCCAAAATGCTCCTGAGTGTGTTGTTATGTGATTGCATTGGCTGAGATATAAACAATTTTGGGCTGAGTTTACAAGGTGTAAGCAGGGCAAGTGAGTGCAGACAGTCTAGGGATTATGTTTAAACCTGTGTGTTTGTACACATATGTATAGGCATGTATACGTGCTACATACCACTGTCGCCTAAATTAGGGTGTGTGAACCTATACCACTCAAGAATTGTTCCACTGTCAGTGGAAAGAATCATAAAACCATAGAATATCCTGAGTTGGAATAGACCCACAAGGATCATGGAGTTCAACTCCTGTCCCTGCACAGGACAACCCCAAAATTCACACCGTGTGTCTGAGGACGTTGTCCAGCCTCTTCTCAAACACTGCCAGGCTTGGGGCCATGACACCTCCCTGGGGAGCCTGTTCCAGTGTCCAGCACCCTCTGGGTGAAGAGCCTTTTCCTAACGTCCGACCTAAACCCCCTCTGGCACATCTTCCTGCCATTCCCTTGGGTTCTGTCATGGGTCACCAAAGAGAAGAGATCAGTGCCTGCCCCTCCTTTTCCCCTTGTGAGGAAGCTGCTAAACAGCTCATTACATAATTGTATGTTGTTCGTTACATACTTTGTGAGTGAAATATTTTAGAATTTTGTAAGTCTTTAGAAAACCCGTCATCTTATTCATCACTTTTCTTTCTCTCCTCTGTCTCATGGGTCCAACTGTATTGCCCACCAAAGACTTTAGTCACTGGTGGGGAGGGCTAGATGTGAGCGAAATAGTTAGGCAGGTTGAATTTGAATTTTGCTTGACCCCTTTGCTGGTGTACCCAGATAAGAGTAGTCCTGATAGGAGCACTATCACTATCAAGTCCCATCTTATTCACTCAACATTACTCTATTTTCATCACCTAAAAGGCTAAAGTTTTGGCCCTGGTTGTTGCAGAGTTTGTGAAATTCTGTCACTAAGGCACATAGATATTTCTGATTTGGAAACTGATCAAAAAGGAATAGAGAAGCTGAGCTTTTCCATGAGCTTTCTACTGCTTAAATTTCACAATTCTCCTACATTTTCTTCCACAATAGGGATTTCACATAGGTTAGTGTAATTTGGTATATCCCTGCCAAATACTGATGTCCTGTCTAAACAGTGGATATGCTGGAGCTGCATCTCTTTTCTCTCTTTTCTCCCTTTTTGTTTTCAGAAGACCACTAGAAGAAGTTGTATATAACCCCAAAATATATATATGCTTCTTCCATTTCATTTATTGTGTAGGTTTTGAAGGTGCATCCCTGACTAATATGTAAGTTGGGTTAAGTTTTTCCTGTAGCACATTTGTATTATCCGTCCTCAAAGGCCCTTTTAACCTTCAGAAGAACAGGACTGCAAATGGAAAGTTATATGAAGTTTATGACTACTTAGGTCCTCTGTACCTTGGCAACTTATGCTCTTCTGTGGAGCTTCCAAATCAAAATTTGACATTTTTTGGTGTCTCCTGTTCACTTTGTCTGGACCATATCTACTGGACATGGGCTTTAGAGGAAATGTCATGAGATGATTACAAGATCTAAGAAGATGTTTCTCATTTGGTTGGATTGATAATAATATACTTGTCTATAATAAACTGTGTCCTACTGAGTGTGAATATTTTAAAATGAGGATGTGTTTTTGAGAATATTGCCTTTTTTAATTCTAGTACCTACTTCATGTGCTTAAGGAACCCAGATCAATTACTGTGTAGTTGAATATTCACCATTTACTGATGAGTGTTTAAGAACTTTCGCAGTCTCGTGCATATGCAGAAATGTGAATTTCCTTGAAGATACAATTGTGACCTAAAATAGGCAACACTAGCACACAGCTGACAGTCCTACCACCTCAGTTTTATTCCAGCTCTTTTTCCAACTTGGTAAGGACATTTTGGTGACCAAGAAGTTCAGATGATTTTCTCCTTTTCACCCTTTCTGATGATCACTGGGCCAGGAAAGATCCGTGCCTGCTGCTGTCTCACATGTGGACTGTGTTATTAAGGATTTTTATTCCTGTGGGGAGTTTTCAGTTTGTCCTTCCAACATCTTCCTTTCTAAACTCCTGCTACCTCCAGAAAATTCAGAGTGAGCTTCTGTTTCACCCAGCCGGGTGATCAAAGCCAGGTTGTGAAGAGCTCCATTACATTGCAATTTAAGTATGTTTATTGATAAGCTAGTGGGTGTATTTCAAAGTAGGTACAATCGAAGTACCTCAGGGGAAGGATGCCAAGTGTTGGTAGATGCTTACAGGTAGGATGCACTTGGAGGTAATACCGCTGTAGTGCTTACTCCTTTTTTGGGCCATTTTTGCTGTAGTGTTATTCCTGCTTCATACTGCTGTAGCTGAAGTGAAACCCTTTCAATTACTGTGCTGTGGTGGAAAAGAGCCATCCAGATGAACTGAGGGGGCTCCTCACAAGTTTTAAATGTAAGAGCTAAAATCTTCCTGGGCCATAAAACAGCCTGATGTTACAAACTGTCATGATTTTTATCAAGTCTTTGGGACAAATTTCTGGCCCTACTGGGATCAGAAGATTGAAACATAAGTCAAGTGCAGTGGGATTTGATGGTGTCTTATGTATCAGCTATGGAAGTCACCTAAGTAAAAACTTGGTCTTTTCCCTCCTTCATGAGGAACGAATAAACTTGGATGACATGAAGAGAAACTAGACTAGAAATGAAGCCACCACCACAAGCATCACACTGCAAAGAAAAATAACTGTTTCTTAAGCTCCTGAGGTTCTCAAGCCAGGCTTATGTTTTCTGTAGCCTGACTGGTGATTTTTAAACACTCGTAGCTCTTGATACAGTAGGATACCTCCACAGAGGATAGTTCTGAAAACCAACATCAATGGGCAAACTTGATCCACTATGTGACGGTGTCAAGGGTCAGCATGTATGCTGTTGTTTAGGCTGGAGTGTTATAGGGGCTTGGACTGCTTTGTAAAAGGTATTTTTAGGAGAGCTTGAGAGATAGGCTTCAACGTTTATTTGTGATGTTTCTGTACAACTCAGGCAATTTCCAAAATGCAATTTGTCTGGTGCTCTTCCTCTTTCATCCCAGTATAAATGCAATAGATCCTTCTACCTCCATGGCAGTGAATCTCTCTGCTTCAGCTGCTCTGTTTTAGAACAACTTGATTTAATGAATTGTCACTGTCTTCTGGATTTTTAGTAAAAAATACTGTGAATTGACACACTAAATGAAGAACTAGATGAAACCTACTATTCAGATATGAAAAGCTGAAAATTCTTCTTTACTATGGCTATAAATTCACAACTTTTCTTAAAGAATTGCTATATGTTGCTATTTTGTGATTAGTCATAGGCTCCTATATAAGCCAGCACAAATGAAGCCAATGTAGCTAATGAATTAGGCAATAAATACCTACAAAGGAATAATCTCAATAAAAATGCTAAAAGAGCAATATTGTAAAGAAAGTCTCTGTCTACCCAGATCAGATAGGAAATAATCTTGGAAAAATCTGAAAATGAGTACAAGCGCTACTGACTGCTACTCAGAGC